>NC_139515.1:80970239-81147739 GCF_947247035.1 Vipera ursinii | reverse complement strand
TCAAAACCCTTCCCAAAACCTACCTCCAACTAGGAAGAATAATTTACAGGGAGTTCTTGATTTATGACTGCAATGGAGCCTGCCCACTACAGTCATAAGTCATAATGATCATAAAGCTTGACCTTGGTGAAAAACGTGACTGACCTGTTTTTATGCTTTTTTTGCAACGAACATTAAACCCATCAATGCGGTCAAGTGAATCTGTGGTCGTTCAGTGAGTGGCACGGTAGTTAAACAAACCAATGGCTTGCTAGGGGCGTGGTTTTGCCGAAAGCTGCAAGTAACTGCTGAAAGTCAGCTGTGAAGTGCCCAAATGATGTTCATGTGAATCTGGAACACTGAGATGCTCATAAACAATTGCATGTTGCAAAGCACCCGAATCTTGATCACATGACTACAGGAATGCTAAAATGGTCGTAAGTGCGAGGACCAGTCATAAAGTTACTTTTTCAGTGCTGATGTAATTTTGAACAGTCACTAAACGAGGTAGCCATTAAGCAAAGTCTACCTGTAATCCACAACACTAAATAGTCTCCCAAGGAGACTATTCAGGAGATAAAGGGTTTGTTCGGATATAAAGATCTCAGAGTTCTATGGACTACTGTATGATTAATGGAGAAGGATTGTCCTTTTGGCCTGGAACAATCTTTTTGCAAACATAAAAGTACCTCGTTCAATAACTCAGAAGAAATTAAGCATCTGTAAAACCCAGCGAGGCTTTCAGAACAAATCAATTTCTATCCAAAGAAAGCTGTCTTGGCACATGGTTACTATTAATGGAAGGTACCCCGTAGTTCCTAAAAAAAAAAAAATCAGACAGGTGTCCAAGAAATGCACAACAATATTAATTGTAGTTTGAAATGTAAAATTGAGATTCCCAAACCGTTTTCCACTGATTGCAAGTTCAACATTTGTTTTAGCCAGTGGTTTTTTTGTAAAAGAAAAAGGTGCCGGAACTCACACGTGTCATACAACCCGCTTTGCCTACCCTACAAGGTTCCATCCAAAAAAGGTGCTGGAACTCAGTTCTGAGCGTTCTATGAGAAAAAAAGCCCTGGTTTTAGCATTTCAGATACTACATGATACTAAGTACCAATAAAGGAGAATATTTTTTAGCTCAGGGTTGAAATTGGGGGTGCTCAGTACTCTCTGAGCTTGGTTGTTTTCTTGCAGAGGTTTCATTACCTGAACAAGGTAACATTATCAGTACACAGTGCTAGTTTGGATAATGAAACATCTGCAAGAAAACAACCAAACTCAGAGGACCCCTCAAGATACTAAGTTCCATGTAGGAGAAGAGCAAGCAGAGCTGTGGGGGAGTGGGGGGTGGTGGTGGAGGAGTTAAGTGCATCATCAGTTTAGTGTCATTACGTTGCCATAAAAGGTCCAAATCCAATCTCTCTTGATGTTCTGTTCCAGCCTACGACTGGCCCTGTTTGTGTGTCAGGGACAACCCCTTTTTCCTTTTAACAATCAATAGGCTGGAAAAAACCCAACCCAAATTTATTTACAGTTCCAAATAATAACATCTTTCTAACAAAAAAGCAGCAGAATATTTTCTTCAACCAAAAATACATGATTCAAAACATCCAACAAGAGTCAAACAAGAGTCAAACAGATTAGCAAGTACAGACCAGGATTCTCTTTGAATGTCTCCAAATGGTTGCCTTCAGCAACCAGCACCGCCCACACCTTCCCCTTTTATTATCTGTCCCAAGGCGTGGCTACTCAATGCCTTCTCCTCTTTTCACTGAGTTGTCTCATTGATTTTCTCTGGTCTGCTCTGCTGGATTGCCTTCTGCTTCTAGCGTCTCTGAACAGATTCAGCTGTGACTCCTCTGAATCCGACACCTCGTACTCAGACAGCTGAGCCTCACGAGGAACACGACTGGAGGGCCCTAGATGAGAGTCCTGCAGTGCATCAGAGCTTCCCTCTGATACCGAAGGCTCTCCAAACCCCTCCTCCTCCTCCTCCTCAGATTCCTCGGACTCAGCTGCTGGGAGCACAGGCTGACACTGAATCACAACACTTGAATTCGGTTGACCTTATCTGGCGCCAATCAAGTAGCAAATTTTAGTTGACTAGATTCTTGTGTATAAGCTTCAGCAATAAATCTTCCGAACTACAACTTAATGTATGCTCCTGATCCTCTGTGCCTGACATTCTACTTGGGTTCACATGAATGTGGAGATAAAAGAGAGTTGACGGGGGGATGGAAGAGGGAAGGATTTCATGGGTGACCCATAATTTGGCCATTTTTTCAGTTTCCACGAAACTCCGGTGAGAACTCAGGTGAGACCTTTAGAGACCTTAAGTTGATGTGACATATTGCCTATTAGAAATGACATAGCAATGGGACAATATAAATGCGTTGGCAGAAAAAAAAACAAAAAAACCAAAACATTGGGATTTGCCAACCAGCACTTCATTATTTCACGCGTGCTGTGCTTCGAAATAAAAATTATGTTCATTTCTTACCCTCGAAGCTCAAAACAAAATCCAGCCTGACTTCTCATCATCACCCAGGGGAGGCCCCAGGTGGATAGCAGTCACAACAGATTTTGGGTTGCCACCTGGATCGTTCAAAGCACGAATTTTTATTCATTTTTAAACCACGTATTTTTGTGTTAATATATTAATTACCCTCCACGCTTGCCTTGGTAACAAATAAAGATCTCTTTTGCTCCCTCTCAAACAATTTAAGATGTGCCTTGTATCTTTCTCCAGCGTTATCAGTTTAGTGGAACAGAACGGTTGACATATGGAATAGAAGAGAAGAGAAGAGAAGAGAAGAGAAGAGAAGAGAAGAGAAGAGAAGAGAAGAGAAGAGAAAATATGGAATGGGAATAGAATAGAATAGAACAGAACAGAATAGAATAGAGCTGGAAGGGACCTTGGAGGTCTTCTAGTCCAGCCCCCTGCTCAAGCAGAAAACCTATACAAGGAATGGAAATAAAAGCAGACCTAAACAATCAGGAGATCAGCTGGCAACTGTCTCATAAATGGAAACTTATCCCAGATGAAGAGAAATCTGTGAAGATGCATTTCAGTGTATTTTAGTGAGAACCTGCCCTAACTGGCTCACTATAACTATGGCTGAGAAATTGCTCAAATCCCACCTCCACTCACCACTCCACAGCCATTATTTCACAAATGTCAGATGGGCAGCTATATAAACTGAATAAATAAATAAGTTTCAGCTCCTTCCTCACTTGCAGAAGAAGCTAAGAAGATTGGAAAGAGCAAAGCTCTAATCCAGAGGTCTTCAAACTTGGCCCTTTTATGGCTTGTGGACTTCAGTTCCCAGAATTCCTCAGCCAGAGAGTTGAAGTCCACAAGCCATAAAAGGGCCAAGTTTGAAGACCCCTGCTCTAACCCTAACACCTACCTGTTTCTCTGACTATGCAACCAGTCTTACCCCTTGAAGGCTGGATTCTTGCAACGTTCCTCAAACACGAAGCAGCCCTGCCTAACAATAATTTATCAACTAATGTTTACTGAGAGGCTTCATACTAGAGGTAGGCAACCTTGGCTCTTTTATGACTTGTGGACTTCAACTCCCAGAATTCCTGAGCCAGCATGGCTCAGCTTGGAAACTTTTCCCTTTCCCCTCAGCATGGCTGGCTCAGGAATTCTGGGAGCTGAAGTCCATGAGTCATAAAAGAGCCAAGGTTGCCTACCCCTGCCATATGTTAATAATAATAATAATAACCAGCACCCTTGTTCTAGTCCAGGGGTAGGCAAACTTGGCTCTTTTATCTTGTGAACTTCAACTCCCAGAATTCCTGAGCCACCATGGCTCAGCTTGGAAACCTCTCCCTTTCCCCTCAGCATGGCTGGCTCAGGAATTCTGGGAGCTGAAGTCCACGAGTCATAAAAGAGCCAAGGTTGCCTACCCTTACTTTATGCACTCCTCCTCTTCCTCCTCCTCTCTGTTGAAGCAGTACAATGGTCCTCGATTTACAACCACAACTGAGCCCAACATTTCTGTTGCTAAGAGAAACAGTTGTTAAGTGGGTTTTTCTCCATTTTGTGACTTTTCTTCCCACTGTTGATAAACGAATCACTGCGGTTATTAAATCAGTAACACATTTGCTAAGTGAATCAGGCTTCCCCCATTGACTATGCTTGTCAGAGGGTCGCAAAAGGGAATCACATGACTCCGGGACACGGCAACGATTATAAATGCGAGTCAGTTGCCAAGCATCTGAATTTTGATCATGTGACACCGGGGATGCTTGCTACAGGCATAAGTGTAGGAAAACAATCGTAAGTCACTTTTTCAGTGCCACTGTAACTTCACTCACTAAGCAAACTTGTAAGTCGTTGACCTTTTTATCAAGAGGATCGGCTCCTCCTGTATAGTCCAAAATGTTTGGTTCCTGAACTCTTGAACAATTCCCAAAGATATAGATATTTGTCAAGCAGAGCACGTCTGCCACACCCTGTGAGATTTTTAAGATGGACGGGATTTCTGAAATGATCACGTTCATTTTTGACAAAAGCAGAATGGATACAGTGCTTCTGTCACTGTAACTCAAGATTACATTTCTTTCTTGCAAGGGCATCACTCTTCTTCGCTCATAATCCGAATCCGACCGATTGCGACTAAGAGCCTACATTAGGTCTTATCTCGCTGCGATAAGGGAGGCGAGGTCTAACCACTTCGCCACCCTTATCGCGTCCGCAGATAATCGCCCGGCCGCCCTGTTTAGGGTGACTCGCTCCCTCCTAAATCAGGAGGTGAGGGAGGATCCCTTGCAGGGCCGTGCCGAGGAGTTTAACCAACATCTGTCGGACAAAATCGCTCGGATTCGGACCGGTCTGGACTCTGACTGGGCAGAGTCTGACGATCAGGACACGGGTGGTCTTGTCGATATCATCTGGGAGGAGTTTGATTCTGTGACTCCGGAGGAAGTGGACAGGATCATGGGGAGGCTGAGCACCACCACATGTTTATTGGACCCGTGCCCTTCCTGGCTGGTTTATGCAGCCCGGGAGAGGACACGCAGCTGGTTCCAGGCAGTTATATCGGCTTCTTTGAGTGAGGGTATCTTCCCCGCCGTCTTGAAGGAGGCGGTGGTGAGGCCTCTCCTCAAGAAGCCTGCCCTGGACCCTGCTGTATTGAATAACTTTCGTCCTGTCTCCAACCTTCGCTTTCTTGCGAAGGTTGTTGAGAGTGTGGTGGCGCATCAGCTCCCTCTGGTCCTGGATGAAGCGGATTATCTAGACCCGTACCAATCGGGTTTCAGGCCCGGGCACAGCACGGAGACGGCATTGGTCGCGCTGGTGAATGATCTCTGGAGGGCTCGGGACAGGGGGCATTCCTCTGTCCTAGTCCTATTAGACCTCTCGGCGGCTTTCGATACCATCGACCATGGTATCTTGCTGCGGCGTCTCAGGGGATTGGGAGTGGGAGGCACAGTTTTACGGTGGTTCTCCTCCTATCTCTTGGGACGTTCGCAGTCGGTGTTGGCAGGGGGGCAGAGGTCGACCGCGAGGTCTCTCATTTGTGGAGTTCCTCAGGGGTCGGTCCTCTCGCCTCTCCTGTTCAACATCTATATGAAGCCGCTGGGTGAGATCATTCGTGGCTTTGGAGTTGGGTATCATCAGTACGCTGATGATACCCAACTTTTCTTTTCGACCCCAAACCACCCCAGTGATGCCCTCGACGTGATGTCCCGTTGCCTGGAGGCGGTTCGGGTCTGGATGGGGAGGAACAGACTCCAGCTCAACCCCGACAAGACTGAGTGGCTTTGCATATCTTCATCCCGGGTTTATTCGGACATTCCACCTCTAACTATGGGGGGTGAATTATTACCCCCCGTAGATAGGGCTCGCAACTTGGGGGTCCTCCTAGACTCACGGCTCACCTTGGAAGATCATATAGGAGCCGTGACTAGGGGGGCCTTTGCACAGGTTCGCCTGGTGCGTCAGTTGCGGCCCTATCTTAGCCGGGATGATCTGTGCACGGTCACTCATGCGCTCGTGTCCTCTCGTCTGGACTACTGCAACGCTCTCTACATGGGGCTGCCCTTGAGGACCACTCGGAAGCTCCAACTGGTACAGAATGCAGCCGCGAGAGTGGTGTTGGGAGTCTCCCGATACTCCCACGTTACACCTCTGCTCCGTGAGCTGCATTGGTTGCCAGTTGTCTTCCGGGTGAGATTCAAGGTACTGGTAACGGTATTCAAAGCACTCCATGGCATGGGGCCGGAGTACCTCAGGGAACATCTGCTGCCGGCATCAAGCTCCCTGCGCCCTGTGCGTTCCCACAGAGAGGGCCTCCTCAGGGTGCCACCGATCAGAGAATGTCGATTGGTGGCCCCCAGGGGGAGATCCTTCTCTGTGGGCGCTCCGGAGCTGTGGAATCAGCTACCGGTAGAGCTCCGGATGGCGCCCGATCTTCGCTCCTTTCGCCGCGATCTCAAGACATTTTTGTTTGTACAAGCCGGCCTAGCCTGAGGGGGAGTGTTGGGGTTGTTTTATTTTTTGTTTTTTAATTTTTCTGGGGGTTTTTAGCGTTGTATCATATTGTTTTTAACTAGGGCAATTGTTTAATCTGTTTTTAATGTTTGTATTGGTTATTTTATTCTGCCCTGTGAACCGCCCTGAGTCCTCAGGGAGAAGGGTGGTATATAAATGTTATTAAATTAAATTAAAATTAAATAATCAGCTAATGGGTCATCTGGATCCTGGCTCACCTCCCTCTCTTCAATGGGCTTATACATCATTCCAGCTGGAATAGAGTCCGAGCAACTTACACAGTCTCTTACATAGTGTTAAAAATGCAAAGTCTAAAGCACAAAACAATATTTGGGGGAAAGGAGGAGGAGGAGGAGGAGGAGGAGGAGGAGGAGGAGGAGGAGGAGGAGGAGGAGGAGATGGTGGTGGTGGAGGAGGAGGAGGAGGAGGAGTAATTGAAAAGTTTCTTAAGTCTAGCTTGCCAAAATGACTAAACCTTTGTTCTCTCTAGCCAAGAGGGAGGGCCTATGGTTCACTTCTCCAGTGTGGCTGTTAACACGTATGTTCTACTTGGCCAACAGAAATGTTGCTTTCTTGTGTGTATACTGGCCCTTTGGGATGACGTGGAGAGGGCCCGTCTGTCTTGTCTATGTGGAGCAGATTCAGAGGTGCATGGGACTTACCCACCCACCCTAGAACTGTTTCGCCTGAAAGCAAGGGAGTCACTGACTTTTCCAAAGACTTGACTAACCTAGTTAATTGGAACTGCCAACCCTCGACCTCCTGTGGCTCAAAGCAGTTTTTTGTATGGTTATTTCTCTGCCTCTTTCTAATGTAAGCAAATGAGCTCTGAAAATGTTCACCAGTGTCAGGCGTGCTGTGAACATTCTCTTAATGAGACCATCAGAATGCAAGCTGGAATAACCATTTCCGTGGGTCTGAAGAGGTAATAGCTCGTGTTCTCCGTTCTTAATTTCACCTAAGTGTGCACGATGGAGAAAAGTGAACGAGTAAAAAGCCATTCAGAATGGAGGCCAAAGAACCTAAGGCCCAGCAGCCATTTTAGGAAGGAGAGACAAAAGTAGCCCAAACTGAGTGCAAAAAAGCTTCCATATTGAATGTTTGGCATCTTTGGATTATGCCTCCTCCAGGTTACACGTCCTAAAAGAAGTGTTTGCTTCTAAACAAATATTACCATTTAATTCAATCCTAATTCTGTAGATCCATGTCAGATGTTTGTCAGTGTAAAAAATACCTAACCTGTGTTATGAATTTTTGGTAAACTTGTTTCTCCAGGCAGTAAGTTTCCATTGTAGCAAATTCCATTTTAAATTTTTCTTCAATATTAAATTTTGAAGACCATTCACTTCTTCCTAACGTCTAGATGGACTTTTGCATGATTTCACATTTATAAAATCTTCTTTGGATGGCAGCGCAAGATTTTTAAGTTGCCCATTCTTCAATAAGAAACTAATCTGGATTTCTGACCTTTTTCCATAATGTGCACAACAGTCTTCTTGCCAAGCACATCAGCTGCCTGTGTTGGCTTTTTTGACAGCTGCAGCACACTGTTGCCTCATATTTAAGTGAATGTCGACTAGGACTCCCAAAATACTTCCTAGGTTATTTTGCCTAAATGTAGAACCTTACTTTTTTCACCACTGAATTTCATTTCTTATATTGGACACTGGGCCCTATCTGACAACATAAGATTCAATGGGTGAAAAAAAGCAAGGTTCTACATTTAGGCAAGAAAAACCAAATGCACAGGGATAGTATAGGTCAGTGATGGCAAACCTTTTAGAGATCGAGTGCCCAAACTGCAACCCAAAACCCACTTATTTATTGCAAAGTGCCATGGCTGTATCAGCATTGTAGTGCTCTCAGGGGGGGAGGCGTAGCCCACTGGGTGGGCATGGCTGCAGTGGTCATGGCAGACTAGGTGAGCATGGGCGGGGCCAGGGTGGCAGGGGCCAGTTCCTCGCCATCTCCAGGGCATCCCCAGAGGGCCAACGCTGCTTGCTCACTCACTTCCTGCCCTGTTGCTTCCAAACGCCACGTGCTCACTACTCTGGTGAACTCTGCTGGGGCAACGCCGTGCGTGCCCACAGAGAAAGCTCTGAGTGCCGCCTCTGGCACACGTGCCATAGGTTTGCCACCACTGGTATAGGTGGTACCTTGCTCAATAGTAGTAACTGTGAGAGGGACCTCAGAGTCCTAGTGGACAATCACTTAGATACGAGCCAGCACTCCTAGGTTGCATCAACAGAACGACAGAATCAAGATCACGTGAAGTGTTAGTTCACAATGCCTTGATAAGACCACACTTGGAACACTGCATCCAGTTTTGGTCACCACGATATAACAAAGATGTTGTGACTCTAGAAAGAGTGCACAGAAGAGCAACAAAGAGGATTAGGGGACGGGAGGCTAAAACAAATGAAGAACGGTTGTGGGAATTGGGTATGTCTTGTTCAATGAGAAGGACTAGGGGTGACATGATAGCAGCGCTCCTATATTTAAGAGATATAGGAAGAAGAGGAATAGGGGGTCAACTTATTGTCCAAAACACCCGTGAGCAAGACAAGAAGCAATGGATGGAAACTTACAATGGTTGCAGTGACCTAGGGTCATGTGATCACCGTCCCAGACAGCTTCCAAAGAGCAAACTCAACAGGCCACACTTGGAATACTGCATCCAGTTTTGGTCACCACGATGTAAAAAAGATGTTGAGACTCTGGAAAGAGTACAGAGAGGAGCAGCAAAGATGATTAGGGGACTGGAGGCTAAAACATATAGGGAACGGTTGCTGGAATTGGGTATGTCTAGTTTAATGGAAAGAAGGACTAGGAGTGACATGATAGATAGTGTTGCAATATCTAAGTGGCCGACATAAAGAAGAGGGAGTCAAGGTATTCTCCAAAGCACCTGAAGGCAGGACAAGAAGCAACAGATGGAAGCTAATCAAGGAGAGAAGCAACCTAGAACTAAGGAGAAACTTCCTGACAGTTAGAACAACTAACCAGTGGAACAACCTGCCTCCAGAAGTGGTGAATGCTCCAACACTGGAAGTTTTTAAGAAGAGACTGGACAGCCATTTGTCTGAAATGGTATAGGGCAGACATGTCAAACACAAGGCCCGGGGGCCGGATCCGGCCCGCGAAGTGGTTTCATGTGGCCCCCGAAGCCATCCTGGAAACAGTGAGGGAACGGCCCCCCGCTGCCTTGGTCTTGGCCCAGAGACCCTCCTTCTGCCAGAGACCCTCAGATCTGTCCCACTCCTGCCCAGGCCCCCATAGGCACCCTTGATGCGAACGATGTAGAGCTGGCCACGTCCACCCTGTAGGCCATACGCACTCTAGCCACGCCCACCCAGAAGGCCACGCCCACCCTGGCCATACCCACTTGGCCCCTTGAGGGCAACCGCAATACTGATGCGGCCCTCAATGAAATTGAGTTTGACACCCCTGGTATAGGGTTTCCTGCCTGAGCAGGGGGTTGGACTAGATGACCTCCAAGGTCCCTTCCAACTTTATTATTATTATTATTGATCATTGCACAGTCAGCCAGATGTTCAGACTGGATTTAGCATTTTTGTCTACCTATCAAGTCCTTACCAAGAACCTGGGATAGGCAGATGTGGATTTTGATGGTGTTATAGATATTGTCACAGGATGGAAAGAAGGACTAGGAGTGACATGATAGATAGTGTTCCAATATCTCAGAGGCTGCCACAAAGAAGAGGGAGTCAAGCTATCCTCCAAAGTGCCTGAAGGCAGGACAAGAAGCAACGGATGGAAACTAACCAAGGAGAGAAGCAACCTAGAACTAAGGAGAAATTTCCTGATAGTTAGAACAATTAACCAGTGGAACAACCTGCCTCCAGAGGTTGTCGGTGCTCTAACACTGGAGGCTTTTAAGAAGAGACTGGACAGCCATTTGTCTGAAATGGTATAGGGTTTCCTGCCTGAGCAAGGGGTTGGACTAGATGACCTCTAAGGTCCCTTCCAACTCTTTCTGTACCCTGTCTTCTGTCTTGCTTTTACCTTCTCTTCAACCTTTTGCAGCATCTTTGACTTCCTATATTTGCATTAAATCTAAAGAACACTTTGGGCCTTTTCCAGTTTGGAAAGTTAGGGCAGTCCAGCGAGACCTCACAGACGGAAAGATCCAGAAAAGGAAAACAATATGATACTGTTGACAGCGGCAGGAATGTTATATGATTTCTGTAGGAAAAGATTTTCGATTCCTTCTCTGGAAGAACAGAATACCGAAAGTAAGTGTGAAGTCAAGAATAGCATCCTTCATAAAAAAATAAATTCAACGCAAAATTTTATTTTATTTTTTATTGATGTTTTTAAATACAATTAAAGTATAAAAATTAAAGGAAAAATACGAGGGAGGGAGGGAGGGAGGGAGGGAGGGAGGAAGGAAGGAAGGAAGGAAGGAAGGAAGGAAGGAAGGAAGGAAGGAGGTTATGTCTACTGTCCTTTCTGTTGAGTAGTTGTCCACCATGCATGATAAATGTCCCCTCTTCCTTTTCACTAAATTTAATTCTAACTGGAAACTCTTCTTGGATTATAACCAGGGCTTTTTTTGTCATAGAACGCTCAGAACGGAGTTCCAGCACCTTTTTCTGGATGGAACCTTGTAGGGTAGGCAAGATGGGTTGTATGACATGTGTGAGTTCCGGCACCTTTTTCTTTTACAAAAAAAGCACTGATTACAACATTACATATGGATTGCTGCCTCATCAGCATGTGGCTTCTGATCTGTATAATCCTCCCTGATCTTTAACTTTCAGTATTGTTTACAATATATTCTTTAATACTAATAGTTTTCTTAGTGATTAATATATTAACCAAACATGGCCAATTTAAAGTTCAGTAGATAAAATTATCTGTACCTTACTTTCTGTTCTGTAAGGTACCTTATTTCTTTCCAATGTATATATTTTTAATTTCATTTATACTCTTTCAAAACATGAAACCAAACTACTTTTAGAAAGAAAAGGATAAGAAAAAACAACGACACCAAGAAAACAACCCACCAACGTTCCTAACAATAAAAGAAGATCAAAAGCACCTTCAAGAAATATTCAAAAGAAAATGTCAAGAAGCAAGATGATGAAACTGGGGAAACAAGAGCTTCCTTTACAAGGGCGCCAACCTTTTGAGAAACTCCAGGTTGAAATGCCACATTAAAAACTACAGATCTACACCTGAATGTAATACTACTATTAAAGGTCATATGCAATCTCTCCAGTGAGAAGATGAAAGATGGAACTGGACTTAGTTACATAAAGTTTTGAAAACTCTACAGAACACATTATAACTTTGGCTTACAAATAGCCAACGAGGCCATTATATTAATTGAGATCACATTCCAAGCATCAGCCAATGAGAAATTGTCACCTGGGAGAAATTTCAATTTTGTTCTCCCCATCTGACTTTAGACAATTGATTTAATAATAATATAATACCAAATAATGAAGAATGCATCTGCAAAAGAATCCCAAAGTAGTACCAATAATAATAGGTGCCTTGGGTGCAATCCCAAAACAACTGGAGCACCACTTGAACACCATCGGCATTGACAAAAATCCCCATCTGTCAATTGCAAAAGGCAGCTTTACTCAAAGCAGCTGATGATACCTCTAACAGCACGAGACATCCACGTCTGGCTACCCCAGGTCCTTGGCAAGGACTGGATGGGTAAAGAAAAATGCCAAATTCAGTCTGAACATCTGGCTGCCTGTGAAACAAACCACTATGTAACCTGGTAGAAGGTTCCACTGAACCAACTTCTGAGTAGACTTCAAGGAGAAATTGGACCTTAAGAGAAACATGATTCACATTGTATTGTGTGGACAGAAAGCTATCATCTATTTTTTAATTATTTGAAAGCTATTCTAAGTAGGGGATATTAGATTAGTGTTAACAGACACGCCCCCCCAAAAAAATGTATTGAATGAAACTGGATGCAACTCTGTTTTTCTGTGTTGCGGGAGGGCACTTCTACTGGTTTGAGTATTATGGTCTATTTACGAAGTCTCATTTCTGGCCTGACTTCTCTTTCAGATTTGCCTTTTACAAAACTTTAGGACCAACTTTCATTCCCCCCTGTGTTTACTTCAGCCACATCTTCAAGGCTGTCTTCACACGGAAGGAGAGGAGCAGCAAAATCTGTCACGCTAACATTTCCAAATGTTCCCATGCTAAAACAATTGTTCAGCTGGGCAGTCAACGATAAAACATTGTGGCCATACATTATTTCAGGGGGGGGGGAAACAACAGTAGCCCTTTGAATAGAACTCAAGGCATTAAAAAAGAAAAGAAAGAACAACCATCTTATTACATTTTTTCACGATTCCCTCTAGGAAGAGTGGATGCTATCTTTTGTATTTCAAACAGCTCTTTTGGGAACAGGGGATGTCGGGCAAGATGCATTGCAAAGCTACGGAAGGGTTTCAGACCTCGGTGAGTTGGTGTCAGGCACCCTCTTGTGTGTAGATGCAGCCACAGGAAGGTTGGAGTTTTTCAAAGAGAGAGTCTAACCGCATGAGAAGTGCCAGCTATAAGTTTTCCCACAGTGAAGCTTTAGATCTGAGAACTGCACTACCACAGATCCCATCTGAGGAACAGCTTTAAGAGCTAGAAAGTCCAGCATTTCAGAAGCAGGTGTAGAACGCAATTTTGTTTTTTGTTCCCCTAGCGTTTAACCCAAGCGCTGGATCCTCAGCCAAGGTTGATCCAATTGGTTGCCAACAGGAATTGATTGACTGGCTTGTGGCCTGAGCCTGACGTTATGGTTTGAGAGAGAACGACCGCCTCAAAGTCACCCGGCCAGCTTTCATGCAGGACTAGAACTCACAGTCTCCTAGCTTCTAGCCCAGGGATCTTCAAACTAGGCCCTTTTATGACTTGTGGACTTCAACTCCCAGAATTCCTCAGCCAGCGTGCCTGGCTGAGGAATTCTGGGAGTTGAAGTCCACAAGTCATAAAAGGGCCTAGTTTGAAGACCCCTGTTCTAGCCCATTGCCTTAACTACTAACTAGACCAAACTGACTTGCTTGCGAAGGCTATTGAGGGCTTAATTTTTGTGGCTTCTATGCCTGTCCTCTAGAGAAGGTGAGGCAAATTTAAACATGAACCAACAGTGTGCGGCAGCAGCAGCCAAAAAAAGCCAAATGCAATCCTAGACTGCATTAATAGAGGGATAGAATCAAGATCATATGAAGTATTAGTATCACTTTGCAAAGCCTTATTATGGTCCCGCTTGGATTATTACATCCAGTTTTGGTCACCACAATATGAAAAAGAGGCAGAGAAGAGCAACAAAAATGATCAGGGGACTGGAGGCTAAAACGTGAAGAACACTGCAGGAACTGGGTATGTCTAAGTCTAGGGAAAAGAAGGGCTAGGGGTGACATGACAGCACTGTTCCAGTATTAGAGGGGCTGCCACAAAGAAGAGGGGGTCAAACTACTCTTCAAAGCAGATGAAGCCAAGACAAGAAACAATGGATGGAAGCTAATTAAAGAGAGAAGCAACCTCTAAAACTAAGGAGAAATTTCCTAACAGTGAGAGCAATTAACCAGTGGAACGACTTACTTCCAGAAGTTGCAAATGCTCCAACACTGGAGGCTTTCAAGAAGAGACTAGACAGCCATTTGTCTGAAATGGTATTACCGTAACTCTCCCGCTTGAGCAGAAGGTTGGATTAGGTGACCTCCAAGGTCCCTTCCAACTCTGTTATTCTATTTTCTAACCCTCCTCCCACCTCAGTCTCAGCGGTTTCCTCCCCAAAGTATCATGGCAAAATGTTGGTGAAGATTAGAATGGAAAATAGAATAGAATAGAATAGAATAGAATAGAATAGAATAGAATAGAATAGAATAGAATAGAATAGAATAGAATAGAATAGAATAGAATAGAATAGAATAGAATAGAATAGAATAGAATAGAATAGAATAGAAGAATAGAATAGAATAGAATAGAATAGACAATATGGAATAAAATGGAATAATGAATAGAATAAAATAGAATAGAATAGAATAGAATAGAATAGAATAGAATAGAATAGAATAGAATAGAATAGAATAGAATAGAATAGAATAGAATAGACAATATGGAATAAAATGGAATAATGAATAGAATAGAATAGAATAGAATAGAATAGAATAGAATAGAATAGAATAGAATAGAATAGAATAGAATAGAATAGAATAGAATAGAATAGAATAGAATAGAATAGAATAGAATAGAAATGGAAGGGACCTTGGAGGTCTTCTAGTCCAACTCCCTGATCAGGCAGGAAACCCTGTACCATTTCAGACATATTGTTCTCCAATCTCTTCTTAAAATCTCCTAGGGATTCTCAATCACCCAGGTAAAGATCATCATCATCATCATCACTTTCATCAACATATTGCAACGCACTTGGGGGAGGAAGCTCCTGAGATTGGTGTGGGAGGAATTGGTACCTTCCAATGACTCTCTGCCTATCTAACTTGCTCTGACTGAAGATGCTGCTTCGGCGAGCAGCAAAATGCCTCAAACCGACCAGAAAAATACGTCCAGTTGCCGTGACTCAACTGTCAGAAAACCTTGGCTCTTTTATGACTTGTGGACTTCAACTCCCAGAATTCCTGAGCCAGCATGGCTAAGCATGGAAACCTCTCCCTTTCCCCTCAGCATGGCTGGCTCAGGAATTCTGGGAGTTGAAGTCCACGAGTCCTAAAAGAACCAAGGTTGCCTACCCCTGCTCTAGGGAAATGAGAAGAAGATTCGGGTGGCATTATTCATTTGAAAACATTGCAAATTTAGATTTGGATGGGGGCCACCCCCACCGCTGGCCAACTATTCTGTTCTTGTACATATTTGGAATAGCAGAGATCTGTAAAAGATTTATAAGGCATTATCCACAAAATGGCAATATTAAAGAGAGAGGATTTCGAGGCGATGAGGAAAAATAATACACCGAGTGTAGCTTGCTGAGAAAACCATTTTTCAACTGGGCCGGGATGCAAAGCTTTGAACTTATTTAATAACATTAAGCGAGAACACTTCACTATCTAAAGAAGGATCAGTGGCGTAAATCAGGCATCATTTCACATATTTCAGGATCAAAGCAGTAAAACAAAATGATTTGTGGAGACGTTTCAACAGCTTCAATATATCACGGGTTCTTTCGGGGAATACTTAGAGATATTAGTTGCCCAAATGATGATTTCTCTGGGTGACTCTGGCCAAAAGAAAGGAACATGGAAAAAGTTTAAAGCACCCGTTCACAAGGCTGGTGTCTCTGCGATCGTGATTTATCTCATATATGAAAGGAAACAGACGCAGAGCCTGGTGGATTTGAATTAGCAAAATTAAAACCAGGAGAGGGAAGGATCAGAGACACCAAATGACTTCTTGAAGGGACTTCTCTGTTTTCTGGGTTGTTGTTCTCTCCCCCCCCCACCCCCCAGAAATTGTTCAATTAAACCTGAGAGGATAAATTAAGAGGAGGAAATAATAGGCTGTCACAATACTTCACTGGGACCTCTATGGCAGGCTTAAGCTGGTTAGGTAAAGAACAAATGAATGTATCCACAGAATGTACTAATCTTTAAGGGCTTAAAATGTTTTTCATGCAAAACCCATTGGATTCAGCACATTTATATGTGCTTCTGGTCCCTCTTGATTCCTGGTAACTTTATGGATAAGTTCGTGGCAACATTTTTCCTACTAGGTTTGCCTTTTTTTTTGCAAGGCTGATCAAAAGTGATGGGCCCAAAGTCAGCTAGTCCTCAGATTACAACCATTTGTTTGGTGACCGTTCAGAGGTGCAATAGCAATGGAAAAAAAAGGACTTACAATGGTTCCTCATAAATACGACCGTCGCTGCATCCCCCATAGTCACAATTGCAGAGCTTGGCAACCAGCATGTATTTACAAATCGTTGCAGCAACCTGGGAGGGGGTGGTGGTGTCATGTTTAGCAACTGCGTGATTCACTTAACGACTGCAAGAATTTGCTTAGCAATTGTGGCAAAATAGTCCCAAAGGGGCTTTGTTTCACCAGGCAACTGGACTTTCTTGTTTTTCTTTGAAGATGTTTTTGCTTCTCATCCAAGAAGCTTCTTCAGTGATCACAGGACCATAGCACTATGCAACTATTACAACCACCATAAACACATACCAGTTGTCAAGCACCCAAATTTTCGATTATGTGACCAGGGAGATGCTGCGACCGTTGTTAAGTGGCAGGAACAACTGTAAGTCATTTTTTTTTCATTGCCACTACAACAATCGCTAAAACCAAGATCATGGCTTCCGGCCCTCTCAATTCCTGGCAAATAGATGGGGAAGAAATGGAGGTAGTGACAGATTTTATTTTCCTGGGCTCCAAGATCACTGCAGATGGGGACTGCAGCCAAGAAATTAAAAGACGCTTGCTCCTCGGGAGGAAAGCCACGGCAAATCTAGACAGCACACTAAAAAACAGAGACGTCACCCTGCCAACAAAAGTGCGTATAGTCAAGGCTATGGTCTTTCTAGTTGCAATGTATGGCTGTGAAAGTTGGACCATAAGAAAGGCTGAGCGCCAAAGAATGGAGGCCTTTGAACTATGGTGCTGGAGAAGACTCCTGCCAGTCCCTTGGACTGCAAGGCGATCAAACCGGTCAGTTCTAGAGGAGATCCACCCTGACTGCTCTTTAGAAGGCCAGATCCTGAAGCTAAAACTCAAATACTTTGGCCACCTAATGAGAAGGAAGGACTCACTGGAGAAGAGCCTAATGCTGGGAAAGGTTGAGGGCAAGAGAAGAAGGGGACGACAGAGAATGAGGTGGCTGGATGGAGTCACTGAAGCAGTAGGTGTGAGCTTAAATGGACTCCAGAAGATGGTAGAGGACAGGAAGGCCTGGAGGAATGTTGTCCATGGGGTCACGATGGGGCGGACACGACTTCGCAACTAACAACAACAACAGTTGCCAAATGAATGGTTGTAAGCCAAGGACCGCCTGTATGCTTTTTCAGAGGTTCCAAGCATTTCATATATTCATATATTATCTTACTCATTCATCGCTGACGTAGGTCAGTATTTTTTTTTTATTTTTTTATTTGGCCATTTGCAAGTGACAGAGAAGAACAGGTGCTAAAAGAGAGTAATATTAGGAACTGCCCACCCGCCACACCAATTTGGTTGGCACACCAGCACAAATGGCTGTTAAGTAGACTTTTCTCTTTCAGAAATCCACCCGTGAAACTATAATTAATAGCCAATCAATACAATGTCTTAAATGATATTCACTGCAATCAAATAAGAAGCCGTCGACAATTTATGGGGAAGGCAGCCCAAAGATTATTTGAAGCTAAAGCCACACAAAGCAATCAAGGAAGAAGCTGTTAATAATCCATGAGGACACAGAACATTATTGAATTCAGGGGAGAGAAAAGCAAGAAGTTCAGAGAGGCGCACATTCAGTTCAGTCTGAAAAAGACGAAGCTGGAGTTCAGACGTGGGCAGGGGGGAGAGGGGGAGCTGAGAAAGCGAATCCATTTATGTCTCGTTCCGCCACAGAGGAGAAGGAGAAGGAAGGAAGAGACATAGAAGGGATCCTGACACAACAAAGGACACCAACGTTTTGGTGGCATTCTATTATCGCAAAGAATAGAATAGAATAGAATAGAATAGAATAGAATAGAATAGAATAGAATAGAATAGAATAGAATAGAATAGAATAGAATAGAATAGAATAGAATAGAATAGAATAGAATAGAATATGGAATTTAAGAATAGAATAGAATAGAATAGAATAGAATAGAATAGAATAGAATAGAATAGAATAGAATATGGAATTTAAGAATAGAATAGAATAGAATAGAATAGAATAGAATAGAATAGAATAGAATAGAATAGAATATGGAATTTAAGAATAGAATAGAATAGAATAGAATAGAATAGAATAGAATAGAATAGAATAGAATAGAATAGAATAGAATAGAATAGAATAGAATATGGAATTTTAGAATAGAATAGAATAGAATAGAATAGAATAGAATAGAATAGAATAGAATAGAATAGAATAGAATAGAATAGAATAGAATAGAATAGAACAGAATAGAATAGAATATGGAATTTAAGAATAGAATAGAATAGAATAGAATAGAATAGAATAGAATATAGAATAGAATAGAATAGAATAGAATAGAATAGAATAGAATAGAATAGAATAGAATAGAATAGAATAGAATAGAATAGAATAGAATATGGAATTTAAGAATAGAATAGAATAGAATAGAATAGAATAGAATAGAATAGAATAGAATAGAATAGAATAGAATATGGAATTTAAGAATAGAATAGAATAGAATAGAATAGAATAGAATAGAATAGAATAGAATAGAATAGAATAGAATAGAATATGGAATTTAAGAATAGAATAGAATAGAATAGAATAGAATAGAATAGAATAGAATAGAATAGAATAGAATAGAATAGAATAGAATATGGAATTTAAGAATAGAATAGAATAGAATAGAATAGAATAGAATAGAATAGAATAGAATAGAATAGAATAGAATAGAATAGAATAGAATAGAATAGAATAGAATAGAACAGAACAGAATATGGAATTTAAGAACAGAATAGAATAGAATAGAATAGAACACTTAGATTTATATACCGCTTCATAATTCTTTTACAGCACTCTCTAAGTGGTTTACAGAGTCAGCCTATTGCCCCCAACGAAAATGGGACCCAATTTTACCAACCTCGGAAGGATGGAAGGCTGAGTCAACCTTGAGCCGGTCAGGATCGAACTCCAGGCAGTGGGCAGAGTTCGCCTGCAATACTGCGCTTTAACCACGGTGCCATCAGGGCTAATGGAAACCTTATCCAATGTAGACAACCGCTCCGTACATGGCTTCAGCAACATTAGCAGTATTGACAACTTGCTTCTAGCTCAGTTTGAATTCCTGTTTATCCAAGTGTTGGTTGCTGGAGAGGATGCGTTCTGATCTTTTTCCTCCCCTTTTAACTTCACTTTCAAAAGGGCCACCCAACACCTCCACGGCCTGCCGCAGCAGACTGCCCAGGTGACCCAGCAGCACCATGGTGGCCTGCACTCTGCCCGCACCCTGCAGCAGCATCTGCGCAAGACAGGAGGCGAGGGCAGAGTCTTGTCCCCGCTGTCCAGCTGCCGTGTCCTTGGCTGCGCTGCTCCATGCGGGCCGCACCCGGGTGCGACTCTCCTCCAGGGGGGCTGCTGGTGAGGAGGGGGGCGCGGGGGGAGGTGGGGCTGAGGCGATGGCACACGTGCCCACAGAGAGGGCTCTGAGTGACCCCTCCGGCACCCATGCCATAGGACTGCCATCACTGAATTATAGACAAGCAAGCAGAAAACAATGCCCTAATCAGGGCACTACCAAGGAGAAAACCACATCCAGAGCCCTGGTGGCGCAGTGCAGTACTGCAGGCTAATTCTGCCAACTGCCGGGCGTTCGATCCTGACCGGCTCAAGGTTGATTCAGCCTTCCATCCTTTTTACCAAGGTCGGTAAAATGAGGATCCAGATTCTTGGGGGAAATAGGCTGCCTCTGTAAACCACTTAGAGAGGGCTGTAAAGCACTGTGTAGCAGGATATAAGTCTAAGGGCTCTTGCTCTTGCTATTCCCTGCCCAAACTGGCAGGACAAGCCACTGCATATAAACAGGAGTAAACCCCATCCTCGCCAGCACTGATGACGTTACCTAGACAGGTCATGAAACATCAGCAAGCCAACAGCCAAACTCAGAGAGCACCAGGCACTCCACAGTTCATCACTGAGCTACATGCAGTCCAGTCTCTTCTATTGAAAATACGTAAGCGTTTGAGTGCATTTGCCTCATTATCCTCCATAATGCTAAGCAGCAAGATTTAATGTAAAATCTTTTTAGGGGGGAAAAAAATCTTTCGCAGGAAAAAAAAGGGGGGGCAGGAAAAGAAAGAGAAAAGAGAAATATGTACGTTGGGCTGTTTCTGTGGATCTTAATTGATTTTTAATCTGCGATGGTGGACTATAAATAAATGCTTAAAGCACAGGTCAATAAGAACTTTTATTGGCTTGCTTTCAGAGAATTATAGCGCAGATCTATCAAAGGAGCACTTCGTGGCCTCCCACTAAGTAGTTCCTTCTCTCTGCAAGAGCTATTTGACTGGTGAAGTTTGGGGGTGGGCAGGAGACAGAACTCTAGGCAGCCAAAAGAAAGCAATGAGGAGATTTCCCCTCCTGCATTGCAGATGTAGACAGCAACGTTCTTTTCCTATTCTGCTATACAGGTAGTCCTCGACTTACGTCCACAATGGAGCCTGAAAATTCCGTTACTAAACGAGACAGTTGTGAAGTGAGTTTGGGCCCATTTTAGGAGCTTTCTTGCCACCGTTGTTAAGCGAATCGCTGCAGTTGTTAAGCTAGTAACGTGGTTGTTAAGTGAATCTGGCTTTCCCATTTGACTTTGCTGGTCAGAAATTCACAAAAGGTGATCACGGGACACCGCACCCGCCACAAGTACATGCCAGTTGCCAAGCATCTGAATTTTAATTACGTGGCCATGGGAATGCTGCAGTGGTTGTAAGTGTGAAAAGGGGTCCTAAGTTCCTTATTTCAGTGCTGTTGCAACTTCAAACCATCACTAAATGAATGTTCTACACCAAGGACGACCTGTATTTCTTCTGACCTCCACTTTGTTTCCCTAATGTTATGTCTTTCTTCTTAATTAGTAAGTGCCCTCTGTCTCCCAAACTTTCTCCAGGATGGCTGGATCAAAGGATGGGATTGTAAAGAAGAGGGGAGGTCAAGGTTTCCCGGTCTGTCTGTCTGTCTGTCTGTCTGTCTGTCTGTCTGTCTGTCTATCTATCTATCTATCTATCTATCTATCTATCTATCTATCTATCTATCTATCTATCTATCTATCTATCTATCCTTCCATCCCTCCATCTCCATCTCCATCCCTCCATCCTTCTATCTATCTATCTATCTATCTATCTATCTATCTATCTATCTATCTATCTATCTATCTATCTATCTAATCTATCAACTTTCTATCATCTATTTATCTATCCTTCCATCCCTCCATCTCCATCTCCATCCCTCCCTCCATCTATCTATCTATCTATCTATCTATCTATCTATCTATCTATCTATCTATCATCTATTATCTATCTATCTTTTCTATCATCTATCATCTATTATCTATCTATCTATCTATCTATCTATCTATCTATCTATCTATCTATCATCCATCATCTATCTATCTATCTAATCTATCAACTTTCCATCATCTATTTATCTATCCTTCCATCCCTCCATCTCCATTCCTACATCCTTTTATCTATCTATCTATCTATCTATTTATCTATCTATCTATCTATCTATCTATCCATCCATCCATCCATCCATCCATCCATCCATCGCTAGAAATCCTTGGAAGGCTCCCAAGCTGAATCAGGAAGATTTTAAATCTAACTTGCTGTAAAGTTTCATTATATGCGAACTGCCAGATATTCTTTTTTTGAAACCTCTATCACTCCAACAATACCAGTATTACTAGAGCTTTTGGCAACAAAGTAAGCTGTGAATTCTCTATCCCTGACTTCTAAAGCAAATGGTTGAAATAACAAATCAAAATGTATTAATAAAATAAGAGGAATCTCCCCATTAATTGTTTAAACTTTAGCAACATAATGCCATATTTAATCCCTTTCCCTTCCGCCTTCCACCCAGCCCCAAACTGAGACAAGTACAATAATTAAAATAAATTTTCAACAATGCCACGGGGAACATGACCAATGTTTCTCTCTCCCCAGGAAGTTATCATTTTCTTCTCCTTTCGCATACAAAAATATAGAGTTTTGACAACTTGGCATAAAACAGTGACTAACTGTTATATGAAACTGAAGGCAAATCACTGTTTTAATCATGACCTTTCAGCTGCCCTTGACTGAGATGGGGGGGTTGCAAGGAAATTGGCCACTTACTGACACAATGGCTGAATGACAGCGTCATGGGGCTAAGTGTATTCAGGGTTGCAAATAAGAGCTGAACACCCCAAATGCCAGTTGCTTATCAGCCACCAAAAGTGTTCTTAAAGTTAATAAGAACTAAATAAAAGATGGGAACGCTGAAGATGGAGAAGAATGAGAAAAAACACCTGTATGCAGGTTGTCTCTTTTAGATCATCATTCTGGTCCTGTGTTAAAAGAAGGCGGTTTGTTGGGAAAGCCGCACTTTGTTTATTCTCTAAATAATGCTTAGCAGTTAAACTGTACTAAACGTGTCATTTGTATTCCTCCACTGCATGGTTTGCAGCCATGAATCACTCAAATTAAATGTAAGTAACAGTGTAAGCCGTAATGTGGGCTGCAGGATCGTATTACGTTTAATACAATGCATATTGGCAATATCTCCCAAAGGAACAGCTAAGCTATTAGTCACAAAGAGGTTTCTAAGCAGCACACACACAGGCACACACACACGCACACACACACATAGGCACACAGACACACAAACAAACAGAGGTAGTTGAGTGTTCAAAGTCCCTCTAAAAGGAAGGCATCACGTTTTTTTTTTTTATTGATTGATTTTATGAAAACAACAATTAAATATTACGTAAAGTCAGTTACATTTCAAGGGGTCAAAGTAAATTCCTCCACCGCCAATGCATAAACAACCAAGTTGCTGTGTGTATCCCTAGTTGCTAGCAAAGTGCCATGGTTAAAACAGGAGGTATGTGCATATGAGTGCATTCATTTGTGTGTATGAAAAGGCCATTTATGAAGTGCAAAATTCGGGAAAGACACTAGATGACAGCAAAAAGTTAGTATTCTCTGTATGCTTTTGCTGTCCCCTAGCAGTCATCTAGATTTTTGCACATCAAACAGGATAAGGCCACTGAAAGGAAGATCTGTAAGTTGTAAAATTGGTGGTGATCCTTAAGTAAAGCATGTTTTCTTTCTACGAGTTGCCCTTCACTTACAATCATTCCTTTAGTGATCGTTCGAAGTTACAACAGCACTGGAAAAAAAGTGACTTCTGGCTGTTTTCCACACTTATGACCGCTGCAGCATCCCCATGTCACATGATCAAAATTTGGATGCTTGCCCACTGGCTCACATTGATCACAGGGTCATGTGATCACCTTTTGCAACCTACTGTTAAGCAAAGTCAGTGGGGAAGCCAGATTCACTTAACAACTGTGCAAGAAAGATCACAAAATGGGGCAAAACTCACTTAACAAGTGTCTTGCTCAGCAATGAAAATTTGGGGCTCGATTGTGGTCATAAGTTGAGGACTACCTGTAACAGAAACTGCAGGCAATGCTCAGTTTATGGCCGTTGCTTAGCAACTGTTCAAAGTTACAACAGATCTCGCAAAAGGTATATACTTACAACCCACTTCCAAATTTCCAATAGCCACACCCCCAAGAGTCACGTGACATTTTGGTTGCTCAGCTGTTTGCAGCATCTCACAGTCACATGACCACAATTTCCAACAGGTCTGCCCAAAAAAATCAGGGTTTACTTACAGTTTTCAGTAAAAACATTGCAGAGGGAGACAATGGGGCTTTGCTTAACAGCCATGGTTTCTGCTTAACAACCGCTGCAAAAATATTGCAAAATCAGGTCCGGTCACATGATGACCTACTTTACAACCATCATGATTTACTCAGCTAGCTCCATTATGGTTGTGTGGGAAGTCAGCCCCCCCCCAGAGAAGGAAATATTAAAAGGGCAGAATATTATATTTCCTCAAAGGATCTTAAAGAGACAGAAAAGCATGCCCGGTTTTTCTGAATACCCCCAAGTCTCCCTCCCCCAAGCAGAAACCAGCTCTGTAGAAATGCAGATGTAATAATCCATTCAGGAAGGTTGTGGCCCCAGCTAGAAGCTTAGGAAGATAAAGACATTTAAAACCTACATACCCCACCCAAACTGTAAGACAGGACATAATAGGATTAACCCACAGATGTCAAAGGGGCACACTCAGACTCAGGTCAAAGAACATGACACAGGAAATACAAAGCCTCAAACAGGAACAGGAAACAACCTCAAGAGCCCCAGAGGATATAAAAACCCATTCCCTACATGTGCTCCCTCTCTTTTCTTCCAGAGCCATCTTCCTGTCTGGCTCTCCTCTTCAATAAACTGCAACCTTCTTTCTAAAGCAGTCGCCATGTTGTTTATTCCCAGCCCGGACTGAACCCTGATGAAGACTTTTCCTTCGACAGTTGTAAATCAAGGACTTAACTATAATTTGAGAGCACAATTGAGAGAAAACATAGCTCCTTTGCTCTCTCAATATAGAGCCTTGGTGGAGCAGTGGGCTAATGCCTCCTTAAGTAACACCAGCTGCCTGCAATTAGTGCAGGTTCGCATCCCACCAGGCTCAAGGTTGACTCAGCCTTCCATCCTTCCGAGGTAGGTAAAATGAGGACCCAGATTGTTGGGGGCAATTAAGCTGACTTTGTAATAATGCCGCTGGGGTGTGTGTGAAAGCCCTAATAAGCAGGCATATACATAGAATGAAGGCTACTGCTAAGCTTGTAAGCCGCCCTGAGTCTTCGGAGAAGGGCGGGATATAAATGGAATTAAAATAAAAATAAAAAATATATATAAACCTATCCTTTAAAGGTCCCCTGTGAGTGGATTTTACTACAGAATAAAAATATATAGTATACCTTTGTGAAAACGGAAAGGTGTAAAAAGATTGTTTTTTTTAAAAGAAAGATGCTGTTTTCCCCATAAGGTCACCACACAATGTGTTTATGAAACTAGGACTATCACATTATCATTAAAAAAATATCGCCAAATATGCCTCTCCAACTTTCCTACCCAAGCACTGTTTAAACATGTGTTTAAGCCCTATTTAGCCTTTACGTTTGACACAAATGAAAATAAAACAGCCACCTCGAGCAGAGCAAAATGATAATATCGCGTTATCTGGAGAAGCAACACAAAAAAACATTATTGAAATTCTGATAGCATTTGGCTTTTTACTGGTCGCGGGAAATTACCTGTAATACATAGTTTAAATAATTACTTTTAAACAAAAGCTTCTTTTCCACATTGCTTATTTATCTTGCCGGGCCAACTCGTCCAGGCTATGTATTTTATTTAAAATTGCTTTCAGACTGCTAATGGCAGGGCATATGTTACCACAGGGGAAGCGGTGGCAGTTTGACTCTTGTTCCTAATATTGGGAGCTGGTCCAGACATTTAAGAGGCAGGAATCTGCTGTGCATTTGACTAGTGTTATCAACACTTCTAAGCAACAAAGCTTATAATTGTACTCACAATAGATGCTTTCTTTAAAAAAAAAACAAACCACAGAGAGAAATCTCTTCTGTTTGTACTAAGCCTCCTTATGACTTGCAAATTATATTGCCAGCTCTTGTACAATAGGAAAACATTTTCTTCTCTCGTGTCTGGAAGAAAATGAAATCACGCACCGTCTACGGTAGCAAGGAATAGTGGAACAATCGAATGTGGTCTCTTTTAAGCCCATTGAAATTCTGCTCAGTCTCAGGATGCAGGCAAACAACTACAAAAGCTACCTCCATCCATGTTGTGGACAGTGGTTGGAAGAGATTTGGCCTATCGGTCACTGGTGGTGGCAGTAATGGTGTGAATTCTTTCTTTCTTTCTTTCTTTCTTTCTTTCTTTCTTTCTTTCTTTCTTTCTTTCTTTCTTTCTTTCTTTCTCTTTCTCTCTTTCTTTTCTTTTCTTTTTTCTTTTTGAAAAAACTCAAAACTCACCTCCCAAATAATTCAAAAGTACCAATTTGAAGATTATTTCTGTATAATCTGGACCGAGATGCCCTGCGCACAGTCACTCATGCGCTCATGACCTCCCGATTGGACTACTGAAATGCTCTCTACATGGGGCTGCCCTCGAGGACCACTCGGAAGCTTCAGCTGGTGCAGAATGCGGCCGCGCGAGTTGTGATGGGGGTTTCCCGATACTCCCATGTAACACCTCTGCTCCGCGAGCTGCATTGGCTTCCGGTTGTCCTCCGGGTGAGATTCAAGGTGCTGGTGATGACCTATAAAGCCCTAAATGGCTTGGGTCCGGGATATCTGAGGGAACACCTGTTGCCGGCATCAAGCTCCCTTCGTCCTGTGCGCTCCCACAGGGAGGGTCTTCTCAGGGTGCCACCGGTAAGAGATTGCCGGCAGACGACACCCAGGGATAGGGCCTTCTCAGTGGGGGCGCCTGCCCTTTGGAACCAGCTGCCTGTAGAGCTTAGGACTGCCCCTGACCTTCGCTCATTCCGCCGGGACCTGAAGACCTGGCTCTTTGAGCTTTCTGGCCTAGACTGAGAGTATTAACTGGGGTTTTAATTGTATTTTTAATTGTAATTGGGTTTTATTTCAAGGTTAGTGTAATTATTTTAATTGTTTTTAATTTTTGTAACTTGTTGCATTGTTTTAAAAAAAACCTTGTGAACTGCTCTGAGTCCTACGGGAGAAGGGTGGTATATAAGTTTAATAAAATAAAATAAAAGTAAATAAATAAATTAATAAATAACTGCAGATAGTCCTTGAGGTTTGGTCAAGGTTTTGGTTTGTTATATAAAAAAGTTGAGAATCTGGAAAGAGTTCAGAGAAGAGCAACAAAGATGATGAGGGGCCTGGAGACTAAAATCTACGAAGAACGGCTGCAGGAATTGGGCATGTCTAGTCTAGAAAAAAGAAGGACTAGGGGTGTACCAATATTTCAGGGGAGGAATGTCAGGATAATAATTTAAAGGCTAACCAGCTGATGTAATGTAATATAAGGTGGATGATGCAATGATAGAAATGACTCAGCAGGTGTCTGTGTCTCTTTAAGAGCCTGAGTATAAAAGGCAAGGCTTTTGCTGCTGTGTTCTCTCTCATCCATTTCCTGCTGTAATTGCTGTATATTGGTTTGCTGTTACACCATGTGTATGTATCTTGTTTCTAGTGTATATTTGTACATAGTGTGTAATGTAAACCACCATTAATTACAAACCACTGTTTACTGTATTTACTCCTGGGTTACCTCAGCGCAATAAGACTGTTCGTGTTCTGACAAGGAAACTATTTTAGCCTCCAAAGCACCAGAAGGCAAGATAAGAAGCAGTGGATAGAAACTAATCAAGGAGAAAAGCAACCTGGAACTAAGGAGAAATTTCCTGACAGTGAGAGCAATTAACCAGTAGAACAGCTTGCCTTCAAAAGTTGTGGGCATTCCAACACTGGAGGTTTTCAAGACTGGATAGCCACTTGTCTGGAATGGTATAGGGCAGGGCTTTTCAACCTTATCACCCATTGTACCACTTTTAGGATATGGCAACATCCAAGTACCACCAGTCGCCTAGCAAGGTGTCAAAACCTTGATGACCCAAAAAAAAAGGAAAAAAGTGATGAAATACAGGTAGTCCTCGACTTACAACGGTTCACTTAGTGACTGTTTGAAGTTACAATGGCACTGAAAAAACTGCCCCCCAAGCCATAGCCGAGCAAGACACCTGCCTGCCCGCCCAGCGGTGCTCTTCCTCCTGTTCGAGGTTTTCATTGTTTTGAGCATTTCTGTTGAGGATTGGCAGCGGGGGTGGGGTGGGGGTGTTTGGTTTTTATTTCCCCCCCCTCTGCTGGGCGGTTGTAGCAGGTGTTGGTCACTTCACATGACCCTGAGACACTGTGACCGTCATAAATATGAATCAGTTGCCAAGCATCTGAATGTAAATCACCAGTCCCTGGAGATGCTACAACATTCCAGCTGATCGGCGCTTCTTCTGGGCTCAGCAGAAGACCCAGGATCAACGCGGCGCTCCAGCTGGAGACTGGCACTGATCCTGGTGCTTCCGCTGAGCTCTGACAGCCCTGCACCTCCAGCCATCTCTTGCTCAGGCTTGTGCGGTGCTGCCACCGGTTCAGCTCATTCCCCTCCCCCGCTACCACTTTTCTAGGATGGTCACGTACCACCTGCCAGGTGCTAATGTACCACAGGTGGTCCCTGTACCACTGGTTGAAAAGCCCTGGTATAGAGTCTCCTGCTTGAATAGGGGGATGGACTAGAAGACCTCCGAGGTCCCTTCCAACTCTGTTCTTCTGTTCTGTTCCATTACTTACGATGGGTTGTTTAGCAACCTTTCCAAGTTACAACTTATCTGAAAAAGGGAATTTACAATCTGGATCCGAAGTTCCAATGGTCGCCCCACTCACTTCCCCCACACTTTGGATGCTCAGCAACATGACTGCATTTATGGCTGTTTGCAGCGTGCCATGGTCATGTGACTGCATTTTAGAACATTTGGTTGGGACAGGAATCCCGTGGACATCAGTGTGTTGGTGATATGCTTCTCTTGGTGCCAATTTGTTCACCTGCCTTGGTCTTTTTGAAATATTTAAAAACTAAAGATTAAATTACAAAGGTGGCTAGTATTCTGGAAGTAAATATCATCAGCCCTCTTTATTTCCATGAATGCCCTTGGACTGCTTAACAATTCAATAGTACCTTGCTTATCAATGTGTCCATCAGCCTTGGGATACCATATTCAGGCTATGCATTTCTAGATAATCACAAAATGAAAATATATACAACATTCTAACTCATTTCTGCCACCTAATGGTTATTTACAACTTTTGATACAGGTAGTCCTCAACTTACGACCACTGCTAAGTTCAAAATTTTTGTTGCTACGCGAGGCAGTTGTTAAGTGAGCTTTGTCCTATTGAGGACCTTTCTTGACATAATTGTTATCACTGAATCACTGTGGTTGTTAAGTTAGGTTGTTGTATGTGTACACTTTGAGAGCAAGCAACTAAATTTTATTTTTAATGTAATGTGTGTCATTGTGCTTACAGTAAAAAATGACAGTAAAGATCATCTATCTATCTATCTATCTATCTATCTATCTATCTATCTATCTATCTATCTATCATCTATCATCTATCTATCATGTCTGTATCTATCTATCTGTCTATCTATCTATCTATCATCTATCATCTATCATCTATCTATCATCTATCTATCTATCATCTGTCTATCTATCATGTCTGTATCTATCTATCTGTCTGTCTGTCTGTCATCTATCTATCTATCAACTATCTATCTATCTATCTATCTATCAATCATCTATCTATCTATCTATCTATCTATCTATCTATCTATCTATCTATCTATCTATCTATCTTAGCAACATACCGGTAGTTGTTAAGTGAATCTGACTTCCCCATAGATTTTGCTTGTCAAAAGGTCACAAAAGGTGATCACATGATCCTGGGACACTGCAGACGTCATAAATATGAGTCAGTTGCTATTCATGTAAGTTTTGGTCACATGACCCCAGGGATGTTGTGACAGTCGTAAGTGTGAAAAATGATCATAAGTCACTTTTGTTCAGGGCCGTTGTAACTTTGAACTGTCACTAAATGAATTGTTGTAAGTGGAGGAATACCTGTGGTCCACAGTTGGATGCTCTATATCAGCCTACAATAAGGACACAACTTTGTGTTTGATTAGTTTGAGTCTTCTAGATTGGCATTGTGATTGGCAGCCATTTTCTGGACAAACAAGCATACCTACCAACCATAGGGTTTCCCCCCCACCCTTTGACAGCTAATGACATGCTTTCGCAAAATTAAAAATGCCAACTGGCCCCCAAAGCTACACACTCCTGACCTATTATGCTGCTTACCATGACATACGACATACAACGATTATGAAAATGAATAAGTGAGATCTTATTCCTCTCCACTTTCATCACTGCTGAATCATAGAGCTACAAACATGGTTATTTTCTGGTTTCTAGGACTTTAAATAGATCAGCTAGATGCTTCCAGATAGACATCATTTAATGCCACCCATCAAAAGAAATTCCTTCATTAATGAATTATCCATGTGGTGCAGCCAGAACGATTTAGAACGGAACATACTTAAAACTATACAGATGGTAGTAGATTTTAGGAGGAGCCTTCCTATTCTACTGCCTTTTACAATCTTAAGCAACACTGTTTCATCATTAGAGTCCTCCATGTTTCTGGGTTCTATAATCTCCCAGGTCTTGAAACGGACACCTAACATTACAACCGTCATTAAAACGGCACAACATCAACTTAGAAAGCTCAGACTGCCCAAGGAGCTCAGACTGCCCAAGTTCTAGAGAGGAATTGTTGAGTCTGTCATTTGTACCTCTGCAACTGTCAGGTTTGGTACAGCAACCAAACAGGACAAGCACAGACTTCAGCCGATAATTAGGACTGCACAAAAAACAACAACCAACAACTGCAATCAGCCTGCCTTCCATTCAGGAATGGTATTGTTATGTATCCAGGTGAAGAGAACACATACACGCTTACATAGCAGTCACCACCAGGGGGCGTTGAACTGTAACTGTTTTGGTGGGAACCCAGTTTTGGCGGGAAACAGAGATTCAAACCGATTGGCCGGCTGCTCACCTGGCCAGGTATAAAAGGAAGACAGGTAACTCCTATTCCCCAGTACAGTCCCTTCACCTAATAAAGATCTGCCATGCTGTACTCATCGTCTCGGCGTCCTTCCTGCTCTCCAGAACCCACTACACTACAGATATATTGCACAAGCCAGAAAGAGGGCTGAGAAAATATCGAGAAACCCCTCACATCCTGGACCTCAACGGTTTCAACTTCTCCCCTCAGGATGCCACTCTAGGGCAGGGGTCCTCAACCTTGGCAACTTTTAAGACTTGTGGACTTCAACTCCCAGCAAGCTGGCTGAGGAATTCTGGGAACTAAAGTCCACAAGTCTTAAAGTTGCCAAGGTTGAGAATCCCTGCTCTAGAGCATTGACTGCCAAAACAACTAGACACAAAGACAGCTTTTCCCCTTGTGTCATCACTCTGCTAAACACCTAATTCCCACAGCACAGTTTTATGCCTAAGGATATTTACGCGTGTAGTAGGGCTGTATTACTATTATCCTTCTCATCTTTCCTATTACCTTCTCCTATTTGTATCTTATGACTATCGCTTTGTTGGTTGCATCTTATGATTTATGATTGTATCTTATGATTTATGATTTATCACTTTGTTGCTCGTACGTATGCTGAGAGCTTATGAACCGAGGACAAATTCCTTGTGTGTCCAATCACACTTGGCCCATAAAGAATATTCCATGTAAGGGGGGGGGATGGGAAAAGTAATGGAAAAGCAGCATCTTTAGATCTAGAAGTAAATATTATCAGAACCGCTATTTTAAAACTCAGTAAATGAGAAAGGCCATATAATTATATATTTACCCAAAAGTATTCCGAGAGGTAAATTCTCGGTTGGAAACTGTGCCTGTGACTTTGTCTGACAAATAGAGCAAAAATACATTTTTGACAATTCAACAAGTTCGATGCCTGAATTTGATACATCATTTATTTATAACCACAGCGAGCATTCTAAAATGGAGTCTACAGAAGAGGGGGTGGGGGGGACAGAATTTGACATACAAATGACAGAATGAAAGCAAAGAACAGGCGAAATGAAGTGTATCTTTTAGCTGAGGGAAATTGTTCTCTTTAATCATTTCATTTTTAAAAGAAAGAATTCAGCCTTTGTCTTCCTGGTGAAAAAAAAGGAAAAACATGTGAACTTTCTGCCACGTAGGTTAAAACCGCTGGAGAGAAAACTAATTTTTATGTCATTAAAAACAAACCAGTCCTCTGCTTATTACTACAAAGAAACAAATTAGAAGCTAAATTGCAAATATACAGGCTTACATGGAAATTATATACATCTGACTGTATTTTTTTCAGACTTTGCATGCACCTCCCTGATACCGCTGCAAATAGTGGTAAATAAATCAACTCCAAACTGCAAAGAACTCAACCAATACTGGACATCTAGCTTTTTTAGATATCCTAAAGATAGCTTGTCTTGTTTTCAAAAGACCTGTCTTTAACAGAATAAAAGAATAACAGAAGTGGAAGGGACCTTGGAGGTCATCTAGTCCAACCCCTCCCTTGCTCAGGGAGGAAACATTATACCATTTCAGGCAAATGGTTGTTCCAGTCTCTTCTTAAAGACTTCCACTGATGCAGCATCCACAATTTCTGGAGGCAAGTCATTAATTGTTCAAACTGTCAGGAAATTTCTCCTTAGTTCTAGGTTGATTCTCTCCATGATTAATTTCCATCCATTGCTTCTTGTCCTGCCTTTTGGGTGCTTTGAAGAATAGATCGACACTTTTATGTGCCAACTGTCATAACAGACAACCAGATCTAATCTGACAGTTATTGAAACCAAAATGGCAACACCGGGTTGAAGCTTGCCTGGTCTTCAAAGCTAACCCTGGTTAATGTTTAGATGGGACATCCCCTGGAATCCTAGATTTGTGGTTCCAGCAGGATGTTGAGAAAGCATCCTAGAACGAAGCAATAGGAAACCCATTCTGTTTTGCAGCCAAGAAAACTATATGGAGATGTCTACCAGACTACCAAGAATTACAAAGAACTTTAAACCTGAAATGAGCAAATTGTAGCTATCAGAACTTATGAGCATCTCAGCTTAGGTTTGTTTTTCAACAGCTCCACCCCTCATGTTTGTTGTGCTCCTTGTTACACAGTTTGTTCTTAGAATAGTGTACAATAGCAGACTCAAAATTTATCCCCCCCCCCTTTTTTCAGTTGCATTTTGGCAGCATCGGGCAGTTTTATGTAGTACATCGGATGTCTTAAGACTTGCATGTGTGATGTTCTTGCAAAATCAATTCAGTCACAGCATCAATACAGTTTCTTAAAACAGACGAAACCACATGTTAGGCATAATTAATAAATATAATTTCATCTCCTCCACACAATGGTGTCTCCCTATTATGTGATTGAGCAAGGTTAGCATGTGGCCAAGGTATAAAGCACTGTTCACACATTAACTTACTCACAAGGCTGTTCCTTCTGTAGGGAGAAGGGTGGTTTCTAAATGTGATAAACAGATGAAATAAAAACAAATGATAAATAAGAGGAGACTGGTACTTCTGGAAATGCCATTAAAGGTGGAGGTGATGGAGAATTCCAGCTGAGATGAAGGGAGGGGTCAAGCAAGGACCTAACTTGGAGTCATTGCATAGCTGCAGAGGGCATAAACTTGACCTCCCCCCAAATCCATGAAGGGTTATCTAGTTGTTCCATGGGAAGGCAAGCAGTATGGTGAGATTCTTGTAATGTAGGTGCTAAGCAATAAAGTTACTAATTGAGGCTATTCATGAATGCGCTTGACAGAAGGATAAGGATGGCAAGTGAATGCTGGGGCTGCTTGAGGAAGGTAAGGATACATGGTTAATTGAAATCTTTCAGTATCTCAGACAAACTGGCAAATAAAAGACTTGATGAACAAAGTCTTTTATTGTTATTTCATTGTTTTATGACAAGATTTTCCTCCCCCCAGGCTAGTGAGTTCACAATAATGCCGCAGAGACAACTGATTTGTCTGCAAACTTTACTGTTGCTGCATCCTGCCCTCAAAGAGTTATCAAGATCCAATTGCACATGAAAACCACATCCAGCCAATGTTTTGAGAAATCGCACGTGTGCAGATTCATTCATAGTTAAGCCAAAGTGTTGAAAAGTAAACTGATAAAGTCAAAGCACCGTATTTCAGTTTCCAATAACCAGTGCTTTTTTTGTAAAAGAAAAAGGTGCCGGAACTCAGACATGTCATACAACCTGCCTTGCCTACCCTGCAAGGTTCCATCCAAAAAAGGTGCCGGAACTCCGTTCTGAGCGTTCTATGACAAAAAAAAGCCCTGCCAATAACCATCTGCATTAATGTTTAAAAGGAATTCAAAGAAAATGTACAACACCCCCCCACACACACAAATCCTATGAACGGCACAATGATAGTGATATACACAACTCAAAATATTGTATTTATTTGAAAGAAACCAAATCCTGCCTTGAAGATGATTTCCAAATCGTGACCCTAGATTAAGTAGAAGAACATTAATCTAGCCTACAACTACATATACTCAGCAAATCTAAGGCAACTTTTCTTTTTTAAAGGTTTAATTAATTAATTAGGAAGCAAAAAAAACAAGAACAAGTCTTCCTTTCAGATAAATGCTGTATTTCCTCAGATACCCATAACCAACAAATGATTCACTTTCTGCCGTGCAGAACGAAGTTCTATCTCAAATGTTAGTTCTAGACAGAATTTCTTATCATGCAGCAGCTTTAAAGTAGATTTGTCTATGCCTTCAAATTACCTTGGAGATCTGCTTTCTTCTCCTCGTGACCGACAAGGTGAAGACGGACTTTCAAATGGCTGGGTTTAAACTTTTCAGAAAGAGAGCGTCTCAGTTTGAATTTTCCTAATGTACGTCTTTAAAAAAAGCAACAAATCAGTTCATCTTACAATAGACTTACTTCTTGAGATTCACAGCTTAATTTCTGTCTCAATTGTTCTTCCTCTCTTGTCTTTTATGTCTCCTTTACCTCCACTACTGAACAAGGGAGAGAAGGAGAGAGCTGGGTAGTCTTTCACCAAATGAAAAGAAATCAAACAGAACATTTTCCGAATGCATTAAGATACTGTACATGAATGGTCAATGACCACAATTAAGAGCCGCCTCCTCCTCCTCCTCCTCCTCCTCCTCCTCCTCCTCCTCCTCCTCCTCCTCCTCCTCCTCCTCCTCCTCCTCCATGAATTGGGAAGCAATGATATCCCAATAACCACATTTTCTGAATTTTGCAATGTGTTCTTTAACTTAAAAAATCAGTATGATAAGAAAATGTACACTCAGAAGTAATTGTACATGAGGAAATTGCTTTCAGAAACCCATGCATAAATGCATAAACATTTTCATGCACATTTTAGTGAATATTTTGGAAATGCATTTCAAACTGATTTTCAACAGATAGAAAGCCGGAAAAATTAGAGACGGAGCAAAAAATTACTCGATGAAATTGCCCAGTCCTTGAATAGAGCTTCTAAAACAGATCATCTAAAGAGACGCTGGAAAAAAATTAAACGTGAATGGAAAATATCTCAGACGGTAATAGGGAGAAGTAAATACATTGCCCATTCAATATATATAAGTTTATTATTATTATTAAGATGAATATTGCTGAGCTATATTTCCTGAAGTGTACAACTTGCTCATGTTTATGAGGGAGAGTACAAATGGTCTTTTTAGTTTCACTTTTGCTTTAGTTAAGGTACCACAACATCTGCTTCAGTTGTGTTATCAGGTGCCCCTTCAACAGTGCTGTTCTGAAGCTTCTGAAATAAGATTAACCCTATCCAGAAAACCTAAAATTAAGAGCCTTGGTGGAGGAGTGGGCTAATGCCTCCTTAAGTAACACCAGCTGCCTGCAATTAGTGCAGGTTCGAGTCCCACCAGGCTCAAGGTTGACTCAGCCTTCCATCCTTCCGAGGTAGGTAAAATGAGGACCCAGATTGTTGGGGGCAATTAAGCTGACTTTGTAATAATGCCGCTTGGGGTGTGTGTGAAAGCCCTAATAAGCAGGCATATACATAGAATGAAGGCTACTGCTAAGCTTGTAAGCCGCCCTGAGTCTTCGGAGAAGGGTGGGTTATAAATGGAATTAAAATAAAAAAAATGTTTTTAAGTTTCTAGAAAGTTCAGTAATTGCCTTGTTTCCAAATCTGTAACCCCAAGCTTAGTTCTGGGGCTTCATTATTCCCTGGAAGTCTAAGCATCAGCCCTTCAGAAGCTATTGAACTGCCTCATGTGCCATTATTTTCCAGCCCTTGGTGGAGAAGAAAGACTTAAATTTCCGATCATTTGCCGAAAAAGCTGCTCCCACACAAAGCATGCAAATTTCAACAAGAACATTGCAATCCATTAACATTTAGTTCCGCTCTACATTTATCTCATCTTATGAGCAGTTCAAGGTACCTTTTTTTTTTGAGATTTCCCAATTCATCGGATCTTTTTGAATCAAAGATATAATCAAAGAATGCTGGGAACCAATTGCTCTGATTTCATAACACACTTTTCACCTAATCAACAACTAACCTGATCAATTCTCCTGGTATAGACTATCATATTCAGTGAGTCAAATATTACCCTTTTCAGAATGCAGAAGTCCTATCCACATTCAGGTTTTGGGTCAAAGAAGAGGTGAGGGGGGGGGGGAAATGTCATATTTCTCAACAAAAAAAAAACCAAAAAACCCCCCCCAACCCCGGCTGTTTTCTTTACATAAGTGAGGCAGTTTTGTTTACATAAGTGAGGCAATCCCAAAGTGAGCCTTGGTGGAGCAGTGGGCTAATGCCTCCTTACGTAACACCAGCTGCCTGCAATTAGTGCAGGTTCGAGTCCCACCAGGCTCAAGGTTGACTCAGCCTTCCATCCTTCCGAGGTAGGTAAAATAAGGACCCAGATTGTTGGGGGCAATTAAGCTGACTTTGTAATAATGCCACTTGGGGTGTGTGTGAAAGCCCTAATAAGTAGGCATATACATAGAATGAAGGCTATTGCTAAGCACATTGATTTGTGCTTCTTAGATTGTAAGCCGCCCTGAGTCTTCGGAGAAGGGCGGGATATAAATGGGATTAAAAATAAAAATAAAAAAATGTGCTTTTTCAAGAGGCAACTGGACTTTCTTGGTTTGTTGTTGTTGTTGTTGTTGTTGTTTTGAAGAGGTGTCACTTCCCATCCAAGAAGCTGAAGAAGCTTCTTGGATGAGAAGCAAGACATCTTCAGGGAAAAACAAAGAAAAGTCCAGTTGCCTCTTGAAAACAAAACACCTTTGGGACAACCATGACCTGGATGGCTGAGAATCTCCATAGACATTAAGGGAGGCTTTTCTTCTCATTTCTTCTAAAATTCCTAACAGTATATGCCCGCAAAATCTCATAAACATACAGTTAGTCCATGTCTTTTCCTCTAATTCATGTAATGCTTAAGATACACACAGAGAGACACAACTCCTTTGTGCCATTTTTTCCCCTGTCTCACATAAAACCTTTAACAATGCAAGCTTTTAAAATAGAAATCCTTCTGAGGTTAACATCATTTAACCAGAAGGTTAGAAATAGTCTTTTTAACAATAAGAGGACGTTGACAATGGAAATAATGATGAAGAAAGACTGGATGTTCTCCTTCATTGGAGACTAGACAACCATCATTCAGGGAACTTTTAATTTACATTCCTGTTCCAAGTAGGTGGTTAGAATTGATGACCTCAATGGCCCCTTCCAACTCCAGCATTCCATTTATGGTCACTTCTTGGGAGCAATTGCATTTAATCTAATTAATGGAAAAGCATACCACCCTGGAAATTAATCAGGAGAGGCATAAATAATCGGGTTCTTTAAAGTGTCTTCTTAGCAATCATCCAGACTCTTCCTATGAAAATAATTCCTGAATTTACATAAAACACTAAACTTGATGAACAAAATACAGTTGCTGTATAAAGGAAATGGCTCCGTTCAGAGAATACATACACAATTTTAACCTGATCTAGCTAAACACAGAGAGTCTGTTCCAATACCTACTGCAATGGAATTAAAAAAAAAGATAAATGAACAAAAGAAGAATTATTTTATAACAGAGCCAGTTCAACCTAGCAGTTAAGGTGCTGGCCTAGAAACCAGGAGACAGTAAGTTCTAGTCATGCCTTAGGGGTGGAAGCTGGCTAAGTGACTCTGGGCCAATCACCATGAGAGTATGAGTTCTAGTCCCATTTTAGGCATGAAAGCTGGTTGGGTGACTCTGGGCCAATCATCATGAGACTGTGAGTTCTAGTCCTAAAAGGTAAAGGTAAAGGTTCCCCGCACATGCGTGCTAGTCGTTTCTGACTCTATGGCCCAGTGCTCATTTCCGTTTCAAAGCCGAAGAGCCAGCGCTTGTCCGAGGACGTCTCCGTGGTCATGTAGCTGGCATGGCTAGACGCCAAAGGCATACGGAACGCTGTTACCTTCCCACCGTAGTGGTCCCTATTTTTCTACTTGCATTTTTATGTGCTTTCGAACTGCTAGGTTGGCAGAAGCTGGGACGAGTAACAGGTGCTCACTCTGTTAAGCGGCACTCGGGATTCGACCCGCCAAACTGCCGACCTTCTGATTGACAAGCTCAGCATCCTAACCCACTGAGCCACCGCATCCCTGTTCTAGTCCTATATTAGGCATAAAGACTGGCCTGAGTGACTTTGAGTCAATCACTCTCTCAGCCCAACCCACTTCATAGGTTTGGTATTATGGGAAAGATAGGAGAAAAGAGGAGTATTAGATATGTTCACAGCCTTGAGTGTGATGACTCCCATGGATGCTTCCCCAGATACCTCTCCCGATGTCAGTTCTGGGGAGGATGAACCAGTTCCTGGCACATCAGGAGGGGAGTTGGTCAACGGCTCCAAGCAGCTGCCTGAGAGGGATTTGGCTGAAACAAAACTGCCACAGGACAGACCTGAGGCTTCAGGTGGGGAAAGCATGCAGCTACAGCTGGTCAGGGATGAGGAAGAGGAACTGTCTTCTGCACCTGATCCAAGAACACGCCGGGTAAAGAAAAGGCAGGAGCAGAGAAGGTCAGCCAGATTCCTTGTGGGGAGAAAGCCTCGCTCTTCTTGAGGGGCCGCACTGGAAGCTGGCTATTTAGCACAGCATACAGATGGAGGTGGGAACAACGTGTTCATTTCCTAGCTGTGTGTTTTCTGGTCGTTGTGATTCCTGCCTTGCTTTGGATTGACACTGTGCCTTGACTTGGATCATGCCTTGCGAACTCTGGCTTTTTCTTGCCTCGTAAACCCCGTTGTATTGTGGATTTAATTTTGCCTGGTGGGTTTATTTTGACTGGAAAATTTTCAACTGCCTTGTGGACTCACTGGCCATTGCTCTGTGGACTAGCATTGGTCTGCTTGTGGCTGGACTTAATTGGGACAGTTCTGGGGTTTTGGTGAAGGGAATTGCTAGTGAATATTAATCAACCCACAAAACCAAGGGTGTCAAAATGTCGGCCTGTGGGCCAGTTGCATCATGTGGAGGCCACCCCCACCCCCACTCTGGCAATGTGAAAAAAGTCATGATACATCATGACACTTCACATGACACGATGAGTTTGACACCCGAGTGCAAAACCATGGTTAAGTATGTTTGAAAGTGAACAGGACAGCACATTGAGTTACTGGTAGCTCAACAGCGAGACACTGGTGAAGTGGGCACAGCAGCATCTACATTTTCTGCATTGCCTGAGAAAAGCACATCTTCCTCTCCTTGTCCTTACCACTTTCTACAGAGGGACGATCGAGAGCATCCTATCATACAGCATCGCAGTCTGGTTTGGAAGCAAAACTGCTTCAGACAGGAAAGTGGTGCAGAGAGTGGTGAGGATGGCAGAAAAGATCATTGGCAGTTCACTACCTTCTATCCAAGTCATGGCATATAAGCAATGCTTGAGCAGGGTCCGCAAGTTTGTCTGGGACACTACACATCCTCTTCGCAACCTGTTTTCCTTGTTACCTTCTGGGAGGAGGCGTTGTGGGATCCGCAGCAGAACATCCAGATTCAGTCACAGCTTTGTTCCATACAGTATCAACCTTGTGAACTCTTCAGGTTTCCTCTTTCCACTATGTATTCAAAATGGACAGTGAATAATATTTATATGTTACTTATACGTAAGGGTGTAGCTCTATATACGTATGTTGTATATAGCAGAGGTCCCCAACCTTTTGAGCACCAGGGAGCAGTGCCACGGAGAAAGGTTTTTTCCACAGACCAGAGTGGGTGTGGTTTTGTGTACTGCCTGCATCCTGTGGATGGGGCTTTGCTTGTTTGTACGGACCGGTTGCTGGCATGCTGCGGACCGGTGCCATCCACGGACCAGGGGTTGGGGACCCCTGGTATATACGGCATGTTTATATGTATGTTGTGTAGGTGTACACTTTTGAGAGCAAGCAACAGAATTTCACTTTTGATATGTGCCAGTGTGTCCACAGTAAAAAAAAAAGGCAATAAAGGTTATCTTATCCTATCTTATTTCTTATTTATATTTATGCATATAATAAAGCCGGGATGTAAACGCATAATATTTTTTTTAAAAAAATTAACAGTTCAGCGAAAATGGGAGATGCAGAGATTGGAAAGACGGAGAATGCTTTTGATCATCCAAGAGTTAAACTCCAACCATTTGTATCTCAGACCAGCAACTGTGCTTTTTCCTTCTCTGGGTGAACAATCAAGACTTTCTTTACACTTTGCTTGTAGGCACATCATGAGTTTTGTGGATGACAGTGTGAAGCTAGCAGTTCTTTTCAACACTCTCACACTTGGAAACAAGAGTGTCTGCTTTTCTTCTCTTAAAAGGTGCTTTATCAAATAGATAGTTGCTACTCCCTTCATTCAGTATCACGTTTTTTTTTCCTTCTGTTTCATCAAACGTATTGCATTTTTAAGTTTTTGTCTGTGTGGGTTTTTTTTTTTAAAGACAGTATTACTCTGCACGCCGTACACTAAACACACGGCAGGAGTTGGGAGTGTGAAAATACTCCACACAGGTTTCCCTATAATCATTTCAATATATTCCACGCAGGTAGCCCTTGAGTTACACACTCACTCGTTTAGCAACAGTTCGAAGTTCCAACGGCATTGGGGGAGGGGGGGGAAGAGAGATTCATGACATCACAGCATCCCTGCAATCACATGATAAAAATCTGGGTGCTTGGCAACCAGCAAGTGTTTACGAAAGGTGACACAACATCCCTGGGGTCTCGGGATTGCCATTTGAGACCTTCCCACTCAGCTTCCGACAGGGAACATAGACAAAGCTGGATCCGCTTAATAAACACATGATTCAGTTAACAACCGCTGTGATTCGTATAACAACCATGGCAAAAAAAAAATTGCAAACTCGGTGTCAGGTCCCCAAATCCTTATTGTTTTCCTTGCATATTTACTCCTGTACTTTTGTTTTGGGGCCTGCCGTTCTGCTGGGAGTAGGGGGGAATGTTTACTTTTGCTTGGGATAACTTTTGCTTTCTGCTTTTCTTCTGCCGCCTCTATCCACTTGAGAAAGGAATGTGTCTCCCTTATCAGGGAGACGGTTACAGAGAAACAGAAGCTGGAGAAGACCTTGAGATGTGCGCCAACTGTGCCAGCCGGCCACACTTCGTGCCACCGGTGGATTGGCTGGATTTCAAATGGACATTATGACTTTGGTGCGAGGAGGAATATTGCTGGCTTAATTACACCCGTGGTGGCAAACCTACGGCATACGTGCCACAGGTGGCACGCAGAGCCCTCTCTGTGGGCACACAGGCCATCGCCCCAGTCCTAGGCCTTCAGCTGGGTTTTAGAAAACCTTTTCGCTTTAGGTCTCTGCCGCCGTGTGCAAAAAAAAAAGGTTCAATCAATCAATCAATCAATTTCAACTTCTCGTGGGGAAAAAAAAGATCTCGCAAAGTTGGAATTGATAGATTGAACTTTTTACCACCGCAGCCACACCCACCCAAAGGGCCACACCCACCCAGTGGGCCACACACACCCAATGGGTCATGCCCACTTGGTACCTGATAATACATAAATGGGGCTTGGGTTCCAGTTCAGGCACTCGGTCTCTAAAAGGTTCGCCATCACTGAACTATACTGTTTTAGCGGGGTTTTCCCCAGATCTCGCCTTGACTTTCCTACTGTCACTAACCCTTAATAAAAGTTTCCTTTTGAGACAATGTCTGTTTCAAGAGTTCTGCTTTCTTGGGTGGTTAGCTGAGGTGGGTCCTTACACTCGGGCATGACTCACTTACCAATCTATTTGCTTAGCAATGGAAATTTTGATCCAAATTGTGTCTGAAAAGTTTGTATCTTTGACCAACAGATTCTACACTGGGGTACATAGGAAGACTCATCCTTCTTGAACTGGTTTCCTTCGTCCCCTTTGGTTCCTCACATGAAGTTGGTTCCTCCCACTTCTCAAGAATAACTCAGCTCCTTCAATTTCCCTCTTGACTTTCGTCCTACGCCAGTGAGCATATTTCTTTTCTTTTCTTTTTATAAGTGTTTTATTCATTTTCTATTATTTCAAGTCATAAGTGCTTAGTAAACAATGTGATGTTACTCAATATTGCATCGTAACTTCCTTCAGTATATATCTGTTCAAGGCTACACAATCCAGTGTTGTTGTTTTTTCCTGGTCCTCCCTTCCTCCCATAGTGTTTTCATTTTCTCAACACTGAGCAAATACAGTTCTTACTACTACTAATACATAACAAAATTAAACATACACATCCTCATCGTATTTTCCTAGGGTTATACAAATAACATTAGTATCCATTTATAAGCTCTTTTCTGGCCACTTTAGATTTCAACTGTATTTGCAATTAGGGTCTCCTTGTTAAATTGGTACCCTGTTTTTTGCGCTCTTATTTAAGTTTGATTTCCCATCAATGTTCGAAATATCTTTGTCAGTTATGAGCGTATTTCTGAACATTAAGCCTATAGTCTCCTTCCATTTTAATTTTCCAAGAATACCTGCAAGGCTATCTGCAGTCCAGAGACCTTCTTGGAAAGAAAGCATTGCTACTAGTTAACATTTGATTTACAACACAGCAGCTTCCCATTTAATTTCATATACACTGAAGGAATCAGCAGAAGAAAAAAGAAAAGAAAAAAGGGAGGCAGTGAGCCCATGGCACATTGCCAAATGAATAAATATCTTATTCCTGGCTTTTCTAGCTGATACAGGTTCACGTCCAAAGACGCACCAAGCATTCCATGAAACGCACATTTTTCATGTCACACCAGATTCAACATACTGAAATCAGTAGGAATTAAAGTTACAAGGAGTTCTCGATGTATAACTAGAATTCAGCCCAAAATTTAGGTTGCTAAGCAAGACATTTGTTAAGTGAATGTTGCCCCGTTTTACAACCTTCCCTTGCCACAGTTGTTAAGTGAATCACGGCAGCTGTTAAGTTAGTAACACGGTTGTTAAGTGAATTTGGCTTCCCCGTTGACTTTGCTTCTCGGAAGCTCGCAAAAATTGATCATGTGACCCTGGGACACTGCAACCGTCGTAAGTATGAGTCAGTTGCCAAGTGAATTTTGATCACCTGACCAGGGGGATGCTGCAACGGTTGTAAGTACGAAAAACAGTCATAAGTCACTTTTTCCAGTGCAGTTGTAACTTCAAACACTAAACACTAAACAAACTGTTTTAAGTCAAGGACTACCTATACTTCGAAGCTCATCTTGAGGGCTCCAGAGCAAGGATAACTCCTTCATATCTATCCAATAATCTTGATCAATGTGGCCAGTCATTTAAAAGGGAAACCTTCTCATTGCTTGGGTGGATAGAACTGTTTCAACTCCTCGTCTCGAATCTCAATCTCCTTAAAGAATATTCTCCATTCAGTAAATGCAATGGGCTTTTTTTTGGGGGGGGGTGTTTTAAATAGAAATTTGCAGCTAAGAATAAGCCATGGCCTACTTAGTTATAATTATATAATTATAATTATAATCAGTGTTTTACTTTCTGGGTCTTTGATTGTTCAGTTGGCAAAGTACTGAGGAGATTCTTTGGGGATGCAAATGCTATAAAGATGTAAGCTATTGTTCTCAAATAAAAATCACCTGGAGTTTAAATTACACACTAGCCACCTGAATACACTTAGTACGGCAGCTGTAATAAAAAATATATAATAAATTCATGGAAAAATTAAAGATGTGTTGACCCCAAGTTCAATAAAGTTCAGGTGCTGTGGAATAAGCACAAGGGGGGGGTCGAAAGTGACTTTTTACCTTCATCAATCACACCCTTTTGATACTGAGAGAACAGGAATGGAAATTCTGCCTTCAAGAAATTGCAAATGCTCCACCACTGCAGGTTTTTAACAAGAGACTAAACAGCTATTTGTTTGAAATGGTATAGGGCAGGGATCTTCAAACTTGGCCCTTTTATGATTTGTCCACAAGTCATAAAAGGGCCAAGTTTGAAGACCCCTGGACTAGAACAGGGCTTTTCAACCAGTGGTACAGGTACCACCTGTGGTACATTGGCACCTGCCAGGTGGTACCCGACCATCCTAGAAAAGTGGTAGCGGGGGAGGAGAATGAGCTGAACCGGTGGCAGCACCACACAAGCTTGAGCGAGAGACGGCTGGAAGTGCAAGGCTGTCAGAGGTCAGCGGAAGCGCCAGGATCAGCACCAGGCTCCAGCTGGAGCTCAGCGCTGATCCTGGCGCTTCTGAGCCCAGTAAAAGCACCAATCAGCTGGAATGTTGCAGCATCTGCAGGGTCAGCTCAGGAATTCTGGGAGTTGAAGTCCATGAGTCATAAAAGAGCTAAGGTTGCCTACCCCTGCCCTAGGCCGCTTTATGACTGGTGGACTTCAACTCCCAGAATTCCTGAGCCAGCCATGTTGAGGGGAAAGGGAGAGGTTTCCATGCTGAGCCATGCTGGCTCAGGAATTCTGGGAGTTGAAGTCCACCAGTCATAAAAGAGCCAAGGTTGCCTACCCCTGGTCTATGGCTTTGTATGTTTTATGATAATACCTCTTTATCACCTATATGGCGACAACTGAGGCAGCTTAATTACGGCCACCAATATATGCATCCATCTCTTTAACATTTATGGAATGACCTTTAGAAAACTGAGGTGTTTCTTAATCCAAGCTTGAGAAGGCTGCCAATGATGTATGAATGTTGATCTAACCAGGTGAGTCCTAGAAAGCTACTCAGACCACATCAGAACCAGGGCTTTTTTTGTCATAGAACGCTCAGAACGGAGTTCCGGCACCTTTTTTGGATGGAACCTTGTAGGGTAGGCAAGGCGGGTTGTATGACATGTGAGTTCCGGCACCTTTTTTTTTTTTTTTTTACAAAAAAAGCACTGATCAGAACAGTTTCCTCACGGTCCAAATGGAAGCTCTGGATAAATCACCCAGTATTTTTGAGGGTTAGGGATAACTTTAGATGTCTGCATCAAATCTGTCAGCGGAAGACAGTACAGTACAGCGCCCACACTGCTAATCGCATTACAATATTTATTTTTATCCCACCTTTATTCTTTTTACAAATAACTCAACGCAGCGAACAAATTCAACGCACTGGCCCCCTCTGTCTTCCCCCACCACGACAATCCTGTGAGGTGAGTTGGGCTAAGAAAAAGAGAGAGTGTGACTGAGCCAAAGTCAATGCCTAAGGCGGGACTAGAACTCTCGTGGTCTCTGGTTTTCTATCTGGTGCCTTAACCACTAGGCCTGGCACCCCTTTCAGCAACAAGTCCTCAATGGCTAAGTCCAAAGGATGTCTTTAGCAGGGGACGTGATCTGGGAGGGGGAATAACAGTAAGCTAGCAAGAGGATAGGTAAAGAGCCTTATTAGTTCCATATTGTTGCAACAGTGTGTCAAAACAAATTAGCATTAATTTGCACCAGCAATACACTTAGATTAAGACCGGCAAGCGATGATGACAAATACAACTTGCACAATCGCCTAACGAGAGGGCAAGGCTCCTTCGCTGGAGCTGCTTCTCTCAATTAGTGGACGAGGCTTGTAATGCTCCCATGCATAACGAAAGCAATTTTGATTACCGAGAGCCGAGCTTTCCTTTGGAAGAATTTGTCAAGCAAAATACATCTTTCTCCCCTTGTTCCAAGATGCACAGGCTGCAACCTCCCTTTTTAGATATGTGATTCCTGACCCAGAATCAAGCCATACGTAATTTTCAAGTGGCCAGAGACCACACACTAGATCTGCTAATCCACTAGTGTTCGTCCAATGGGTCACAATCCACAGATCCAAGAAGAATTGCCCGACATCCAGGTGAGTCATCCAGGCTTTCTCTGCTGTAGCCCCAGCCTTATGGAATATTCCCCACTAGGAGATCAGGCTTTAAAAACTTGTGATCCACTAGGACAGGGGTCTTCAAACTTGGCCCTTTTATGACTTGTGGACTTCAACTCCCAGAATTCCTCAGCCAGGCACGCTTAACAACGCTGGCTGAAGAATTCTGGGAGTTGAAGTCAACAAGTCATAAAAGGGCCAAGTTTGAAGACCTCTGGCTTAGCATTTTCACATTTTTCCTAAGACATAATGTAATTTCAAACCTTCTCTTGATTTTTCAGCCTATATATTTATCCTGAAAGAGGATGTAGGCAGAGTAATTTCAAATTTGGACCCCAAGGATCCTGTTTATTAGATTCACAAGACGTATCTAGTACCATTCTTTGTTGGTGAAAAATGGGTCAACTCTGCAACAACTACAGGCCTTCCAGACTTTTAAGCCCATCAGTGCAGACCAAGAACTAAGGTGTCTGGGCTGAGCTAAAATACTAGCTTAGCTTAGAGACTGGACAGCCATTTGTCTGAAATGGCATAGGGTTTTCTGCCTGAGCAGAGGTTGGACTAGAAGTCCTCCAAGGTCCCTTCCAACTCTATTATTATTATTATTATTATTATTATTATTATTATTATTATTATTATTATTGTTGTTGTTGTTGTTGTTGTTGTTGTTGTTGTTGTTGTTGTTGTTGTTGTTGTTCTTCTTCTTCTTCTTCTTCTTCTTCTTCTTCTTCTTCTTCTTCTTCTTCTTCTTCTTCTTCTTCTTCTTCTTCTTCTCCTTCTCCTTCTTCTTCTTGGTGTTGTTATTGGATGCTCAGATTGCAAGAGTACTATACGCTGACCTATTTGCATTTGCTCTGCATTGCTTCCCTTTTATTCCTCCTACACATCTCCAAATTAACCTGAATAACTACTGGTATAGGTTTAGCAATATCTAGTCAGAGGCCCCCTGCAGCCAATTGAATCTCCTCAGACCTTTTCTCCCACGCTGATGGCTGGCGCTCTTCCAGTGAACAGCAGACAAAAGAGACGGAAGCTCTGCACAGCTTAGCCTTCTTCTCTCTCTCAGAACGGCTAAGCATGGGTGATGGGGGAAAAGGAAAGAAGATCACAAACACACACACACACACAGAGAGAATCCTTTGAGACACTTGATTAAGGCTCTCACCCTAAAATCAACATGGCATGAAGTCTATAAAGCTATTTTTTTGAAGGAAGTATGAAAACATCAGTTATCTGGAGGAAGGCCTAACCAAGCCATGGATGGATGGATGGATGGATGGATGGATGGATGGATGGATGGATTAACGGGTGGGCGGGCGGTCAGGCAGGCAAGCAGGCAGACATGACAGATTTTGAAATGGCTTTCAATGTTTTGATAAGCATGATTATTTCTAAACTGTAATTATCAAGGCTGAAAGCTGATGCTCATGGATTACCATGTCACTTGTTGAGAGCAATATTCGTCCACAGAATTCGAGTTCACCTCTTTTTAATCATCATTCAATTTTGACAATTGTCACATCAAAAAACAAAACAAAAAACCAAACATGGGGTGGTTCGTTTCCAAAGACTCTGTTACACCAAAGGTCTTTGAGTCAGGCTCCAAGTCGGCCATTTCCCCGGGACCTTTAATTATTCCACAAGAGTTCTGCAAGTTGTAGAAATATTTTAGCTAGGCACGTTGTGACTTCAGCTGGTGACCCCACCGATGGGTGAAAGTGTGTGAGAATCCACCTAAATACAAACACTGATTAATTGTAGATGGATGGGTGGATGGATGGATGGATGGATGTACAGATACATAAACAGATGATAAAGATAGATAGATGATAGATGATAGATGATAGATTTAGATGATAGAAACATGATAGTTTTTTTATTTTTATTTTTTTATTTTAATTCCATTTATATCCCGCCCTTCTCTGAAGACTCAGGGCGGCTTACAAGCTTAGCAATAGCCTTCATTCTATGTATATGCCTGCTTATTAGGGCTTTCACACACACCCCAAGCGGCATTATTACAAAGTCAGCTTAATTGCCCCCAACAATCTGGGTCCTCATTTTACCTACCTCGGAAGGATGGAAGGCTGAGTCAACCTTGAGCCTGGTGGGACTCGAACCTGCACTAATTGCAGGCAGCTGGTGTTACTTAAGGAGGCATCAGCCCACTGCTCCACCAAGGCTCTTGATACAGATGATGACAGATGATAGATAGGTAGACAGACAGATGTTAAAGACAGATAGATGATAGAAAACGAAAGAGAGAGAGAGAGAGAGAGAGAGAGAGAGAGAGAGAGTGTCACTATCCTCTCGGTTCAATTGATGGCACTACAACTGGAAACTTGCACACGGAAAGTTGTCCATGTTCAAAGGAAAAGCCCACACAGTGGTTCACCTACAGATCCAGGACACCTCAAGTACGGCACTCAATAGGGCCTTCCCCATTTCTAAGAAGGGCAGTGACTCCGCCTCACAAATGTAACTTTAACAACAGTAAAGCAACCTAATAGCTTAACGTGCCAGGGGGTTAATGTGGCGGACCATTTAACGCTGAGCTAAATAGCCCAGGTTCCTTTCACAGTGCCAAGTGTCGGATTGAGAATTGCAATTGCAGAAGCAGTTCCTAATTCATTACTTAAAGGGGGTCATTGCTCATGGGGTGGGGAGAGGGGGGGGGGAAATGAGGGGGAGAGGGAAATATCAAGAAACCCAGAGGTACAAAGTCAGTGCAAGGTTGTTCTCCTGCAGCATGCTTCATTTAGGCAACACACTTCACAGGTGAGAAAGAGGCAGTGTGTTTCTAATACAGGTAAGTCCTTGATTTACAAACCTTTGCTCAGCGGCTGTTTGAAGTTACAAAGGCACTGAAAGAAGGGAACGATGACCGATCTTCACACTTATGACCATCGGCAGCATCTCCATGGTCACGTGATTTATATTCAGATGCTTGACAACTGATTCATATTTATGACGGTTGCAGCGTCCCGGGGTCATGTGCCCTCCTTTTGTGACCTTCTGACGAGCAAAGTCAAGGGATTCACTTAACAACCGTGTTACTACCTTAATAACGGCAGGGATTCACTTAGCGAACATGGTAAGAAAAGTTGTAACACGGGGCAAAACTCACTTATCCAACTTAGCAACATAAATTTGGGGCACAATTGTTCTTCTCAGTCAAGGACTTACCTCTACATGGATGGTGGGCATTTTGGACAAGAAAAGGGGCATACTCTGAATATTCTCCACCTTCAATCCCTTCTGGCTAACAGGCTGAACTCGGGCACAACTGAACCAGCCTTTTAAAAGTACTAAGTCAGCCCTGGACTTACAACCATCCGTTTAGGGGCCATTCAAAGTTACAACGGTGCTGAAAACGAAGTCACTTACGGTCATTTTTCACACTTCCAACCGTGGCAGCATCTCCGTGGTCATGTGATCAAATTTGGGACGCTTGGTCCCTGACTCACGTTTATGATGGCTGCAGTATCCCGGGATCACGTGATCCCCTTTGGCGACCTTCCGACATGCAAAAGTCAGCGGGGAAGCCGCATTCAGTTAACAACCGTGTTATTAACTTAATATAACAACTGTGGCAAGAATGGTTGTAAAATGGGGAAAAAAATCACTTAACAAATGTCTTGCTTAGCAACATAAAATTTTGGGCTCAATTGTGGTCATAAGCCGAGGACTGCGGTGGCTCAGTGAGTTAGGACGCTGAGCTTGTCGATCAGAAGGTCGGCAGTTTGGCGGGTCTAATCCCTAGTGCCGCGTAACAGAGTGAGCGCCTGTTACTCGTCCCAGCTTCTGCCAACCTAGCAGTTCGAAAGCACATAAAAATGCAAGTAGAAAAATAGGGACCACTACGGTGGGAAGGTAACAGCGTTCCGTGTGCCTTTGGCGTCTAGTCATGCCGGCCACATGACCACGGAGACGTCCTCAGACAAGCGCTGGCTCTTCGGCTTTGAAACGGAGATGAGCACCGGCCCCTAGAGTCGGAAACGACTAGCACGCATGTGCGGGAGAACCTTTACCTTTTTACCTGTAACTTTAATTCCTACTGATTTCAGTATGTTGAGTCTGGTATGACTGTGTCAAGCTCTAACCCAACTCTTTTATCTTTATTTTTTTAGTTAGAAGGGAATTTAAGCCATTTTGACCTTTGTAAGCAATTCCACCTAATGCAAGCTTCTTAAATCTTAAATAGAATAGAGCTGGAAGGGAACTTGGAGGTTTTCTAGTCCAGCCCCCTACTCAAGCAGGAGAACCTAGACCATCTTTCCATTGATTCTATCTTAATAAAACTAGAGAATCATCTTCATCTGAAGAGACGACCTGATTCTGATCGAACATAGTGTGGCATCTCACTCCAGGCAATATTGCCTCCTGGCCAGACAAAGCCTTAACTGAACTCAAAAACAGAGGATTTGGGTTTACAAAATTTGCAAAATAACATGACCCAAATCATCCATCCTTATTCTGGGGCATTGCGGGTTCTCCGTGCACAGTTCTTGGCTACTGCTATGAGATCCTGGATATATCATATCACACAAGAATCTTTTTACCTTAGTTTGAATTGGTGCAGTACCTACTATGGAGTCTATAGCCAAATATACTAGTCTCTCACACAACAGTTGTAGCTGCTTATACTCAAGTACATATTTAGAGTCAAGTACCTCAGCTGTGATGTATATTCACTGTAGATTGTTTTGTTATTTTTTTAATTTGATTTAAAATGTTTTTATTGTTCTATATTTTTTAATTGTAATCTGCCCAGAGTCATTGATTGAAATGGGTGGCTATAGGAGAGGGACAGAGGGAGAGGGAAAGGGGGGAGGGGAGAGGGAGAGAGGGAGGGAGGGAGGGAGGGAGAGAGAGAGAGAGAGATTATAGTTGCTTTGCAGAATGAGATGAGTAGCACATAGCTTTAATAAATAAATAAATACCCCATATATTGTGGGAGAAGGACAGGCAGAGCCCAGGGGTGGAATCAAGAGAGTCATTAGCCGAGAGCTGTTACGTTCCCACAAGTTGTTTAAGTTCAGCCCCTCCTGAATTCTGTTAACATTTATCTAGTGCCAGTTTAATGCTGACCATTAGTTGACTAGGCGCGAGCAATAAATCAAGTTAACTGGAACTTAACGGGTGGTCCTGATTGTTTGTGCCTGACATATGCTCCTTGGACCATCCATGGCATCTGCTACATATAAGTGCAATTATCCGAAAGTTTAGTTTTCTTTCCGACTAAGCAATTGTAATCTTCCGCCAGACCTACCTTGGACAAAACCTACAAAGGCTGACACACCTTGCAACAGGTATGGCTGGGCGAGAGCCTCTCCTTGTTATTAATTCTCTCAGAGTTGTTCTTTCTTTCTTTCTTTCTTTCTTTCTTTCTTTCTTTCTTTCTTTCTTTCTTTCTTTCTTTCTTTCTTTCTTTCTTTCTTTCTTCCTTCCTTCCTTCCTTCCTTCCTTCCTTCCTTCCTTCCTTCCTTCCTTCCTTTAATTCTGTATTTTCAGTTTTCAGTTCGTGTTCTGTCTTTTTGCATTTTAAATTCCGAACTGGGTATGTTTGATTGTTCCGAGGCTGTACATAAATTATTGATTGATTGAGGAATCATCAAAGCAAGCGCATCAGTCTTCAGAGGGATGGAAAGGGCAGGATTAGTGATGGTGGAGGGAATATATTAATAAAGGGAAGGTAAAAGGATAAGCAATCTTGGAGATGAAGTGGTAGGCAAAAGGCCAAAGATCTTCTTTTAGCATCACAATATAAAGAGTCACGAACGGTTGCCATATCCAATCACATCCATTCAAGGAGCCAGGGCTGTCCCGTGCTACCTTTCGCCCTTAGCACGCAACTGCTTTTCTAATCGAACCCTAATTTTGCACCGTGTCCATCGGTGGATAGCGCTTGCCACAAACCAGCAAGAGGAACAACAATGGCAACAAAAATCAATATGTAAATAAAAGGGCCTGCGTAGCTACACATCTCAGCCTATGGAGACTATCCCTCCTTTTCCCCCTGTTATCTCAATGGGCAAGCAGCACAGAGAGGATGGGGGGGGGGCAGGGGAGAGAATAATAATAATAATAATAATAATAATAATAATAATAATAATAATAATAATAATAATAATAATAATAATAATAAGCCCAAAATGGGTGCAGCCGAAGACAACAACATTTCAATTAGCAAAAGGGGGAAGGCTTTCTTCCCGTACATTAACACACACACACACACACACCGAAACAAGTGATTTCTCTTAATTCCTGCCATCACTCAGACCGGCCTTGAATTACCCGCCTGATAGGCCTCCCATGTGCTTGCAGATGAGAGGCTGTAATGGGGATCTGTTAATTAACTAGAAGCAAAGTTGCTCGGTGGGGATCAAACGCGGGATGCGTCCTAAAACTCCCACCGAGAAGATGAAATGCAGCGCAAACTTTAAAGACTTCCCGTCATTAGCCAAGACCTTGGTTGCTCCTGGCCCGGGCGCCTCCTGTTCCCACAACAATGGAGACAATGAGGGCAGAAATGAAATGGTGCAGCACAGGGAACAAAGGGATTAGCGATTTACCCACCGAGGGTGAAAGAAAGAGCCAGAACATGGATTGGCAGGGAGGGAGGGGAGAAAGGACGGGAGAAAAGCTTGGTGTCTCTCTCTCTCTCTCTCTCTCTCTCTCTCTCTCTCTCTCTCTCTCTCTCTCTCTCTCTCTCTCTCTCTCTCTCTCTCTCTCTCTCTGATGGATCCTGTCTATTTGTAATTAATTTATTGCTGCCAGGGACCTACGCAGAGAGCATGCCCAAAAGCATTGTGTTGCCAGTAGGGTATTTATACCAAGGAATATCTACTGTTTAATCGCAGGCAGAAGACTAAAGAGGCCAGGATGACTTGGGGAGGAGGGAGCAAATAGATTTGAACAAAAATAATAAAATAAAGGAGGCATTCTTGGGGAGGGACAGGGGGGAAATGGAAGAGAAGCCCCCACATCTGCCAAGTTCTTTTCCTTGCAGAGATGAATTGACTTCTGAATAACAGAATAAGGAAGTTGGAAGGGACCTTGGAGGTCATCTAGTCCAACCTCCTGCTCAGGCAGGAAACCCTGTACCATTTCAGGCAAATGGCTGTCTAGTCTCTTCTTAAAAACTTCCAGTGTTGGAGCATTCACAGCTTCTGGAGGCAGGTTGTTCCACTGGTTAATTGTTCTCACTGATAGGAAATTTCTCCTTAGTTCTAGGTTGCTTCTCTCCTTGACTAGTTTCCATCCGTTGCTTCTTGTCCTGCTTTCAGGCGCTTTGGAGAATAGCTTGGCTCCCTCTTCTTTGGGGCAGCCCCTGAGATACTGGAACACTGCTATCATGTCACCCCTTGTCCGTCTCTTCATTAGACTAGACATGCCCAATTCCCTCCTTCCTTCAACGAACAAGATTGCAAAACACAGTGGTCCTCGAGTTACGCCCACAAGTGAGCCAAAATTTCCATTGCTTAGCAAGACAGTGAATTGTGCCCCATTTCATGAGCTTTTTTTTTTTGACACAGTTGTTAAGCGAAACACTGCAGTTGTGAAGTGAATCGTGCAGTTGTTAAAACGAATCTGGCTTCCCCGGGTGGCCTCACTTGTCAGAAGGCAGCTGGGAAGGTTATAAATGATAATCACATCAAGCCAGGATAGAGCAGCTGGCATAAACGCATTCCAGTGGCCAAGCATCTGAATTTTGATCATGTGACTCTGGGGATGCTGCAACGGTCGTGTGAAAAAGGATCCTGAGAAACTTTTTTCAATGTCCTTGTGACTTCAAATGGTCCCTAAGCAAATTGTTGTAAGCCGAGGACTACCTGTATAAAGCCACCTCCATTATGGCAGTGGGACATGACCACTGGCCTTGAAATGTTACCTTATAGCAGGGGTCTTCCAACTTGGCCCTTTTATGACTTGTTGACCTCAACTCCCAGAATTCCTCAGCTAGCGTGCCTGGCTGAGGAATTCTGGGATTTGAAGTCCACATGTCATAAGAGGGCCAAGTTTGGAGACCCCTGCCTTACAGAGAGGGACCCAGGAAAATAAACCTGTTTTATGCACTTTGGGAATGACGGGAATTTTTCCTGGCCATTCCAGATAACTTTCAAGAAATTGCCCAAGTTCCTTTCAAGCTGCTCCTGCGGTTTAGGGAACCCTGGTAATGGGATGAGATGTGATGTGCTTGCAGTGACCTTGGGATGCCAGTTGTCGTAGCTGTGTCTCGACTTAGGATGTCGGTATGAAAGGCGTTGGTATTGTGAGCTCCTCAATACCTATTTTCCCACTTGTCGCTCTGGTGGACACTTCTGCCCCTGGAGGGTCAAGCAGGACAAATGATCACACTTGTGTGAGGACAACACCGTGCAAATGGGCCTGACTTATGTATTGGTATCAAAAGCCTTTGCGTGATATCATTGTGCCCATGTGTCACTGCTTTGAAGTCCTTGCTGTTTGTTGCTGGCCTCTTGGTTACATTAGGTCAGGGGTAGGCAACCTTGGCTCTTTTATGACTTGTGGACTTCAACTCCCAGAATTCCTGAGTCAGCATAGCCAAGGTTGCCTACCTCTGCATTCGGTCAAGAAAAAGATCGTTCTTCCATTGCGGGCCGAAAACTCAACCTTTCAGCTCAGCCAGGCAGAATTCTGGGAGTTGAAGTCTATACATCTTAAAGTTTCTAAGGTTGAGAAACTGGCTCTAGATGCCTTCTCATGAAATTTTGCTTTCCTCTATCGTCACTAAGAGGAAGACTTGAGACTTTTTTGGGGAGATGTTTCTTTTCTTTTCCCTGGAGAAATGCAAAGAAATTGTCCTAGTGCTCTAGATCTGGTTTGCAGTAATCCAGATGACCATTAGTATAGCTGTGCCGAGCTACAGAAAAATATAATTCTTTGCTAAAATGGATTGGTCTTCTAGATACTTGTAGGGCAGAGCCAGGAGCCCTGAATCTCCCATCCATTCTCTGGGGCCAATTCCAGATCTTCCAAGCATGGCAGGTACCGCAGATCAGATACAAAATTTATTACTTCCAGCTCCATCGGAGCTGCTGACCGATAAGTGGAGTTGTGGGCAAAACAAGCCAAAATATTAACATCAGAATATTTTCCTGTTGGGAATCAGGTAACCTATAAAAATGTCAAAGCCTGAACTTCAGAAAAAAAATGCCATCTGGAAAGAGAACGGCAATCTTCTCGGGCTTTTTCAAGAATGTCCAGCTACTCTGTTCATATTTTTTTTTAAAAAAACCACCTAAAATCTCACTGTTGGTAAATCTCATGAGATACTTGGTGAGATACCTCTGGGAGAACTTTTTTATGACTTCTATGACTTGTGGACTTCAACTCCCAGAATTCCTCAGCCAGGCACACTGGCTGAGGAATTCTGGGAGTTGATGTCCACAAGTCATAAAAGGACCACGTTTGAAGACCCCTGTCCTACAGGAACAGGAAAACCAACTTCACAAGCTCTTATACAAAGATTTCCTGTGAGATTTTGCACGATTTTTGGCTTTCTCATGAAAGATATGAGAAGACTTCATGTACTCTTGATTGCACACCACGTAGCCCAATAATACTAAATGCCTGGCAACTCCTGTTGTCCTTAATTTGGTCCTGGGTGTAGGTCTGGATGGGACAAATGTGGTGGAAACCCAGTAGTGATCTTCCAGGAATCTTCCCAGACAGTGAAGTCAAGCAATTACCAATGACCAAATTTCCAACTAGCACAATGGATGGTCAGTATCTTTGCCCTGTAGAATTGGGTAGACCTTGACTGATATTCCTCTCTTCTTCAAAAGCCCAACCACTAGTGAGCACGTCTAGTTGACAGCAGCTGGCAGCTTCATTGTTGTTAAAGACCCCAAGGAGAGGTGGCCAGGAGAATGCCAGATCTAGATCTCCCAGCAGAGAGGAAACAGAACTTGGACAGGCATTGACCTTGAGAGGTCCTGCGGGGGGGGGGGGGGAGAAGGAGGAGAGGCGTAAGCTTCAGCATCTGGATGCTGATGTGTTCCTCTGTTGGCTGACACCCCACATCAATCCTGCCCCCCCCCCCCGTGGCCCTGCGCCTGCTTGCTAATCTCTAGTTTCATCCCAGCCAGGATCCAAGTTTTGTTTGGCTCCCAGAAAAAGGAGCAACATTACAATGGCACTATGATATTCATGAAGCTCTGGGGAAAAGCCAGCCAGGCATAAATTAGGCTGATTCCAGTTCTGCTGCCTTCATGCCATTGCCAGCTGCTGCCCCCTGCTGCCTCGCTGAATGAGATGCCTGTTTTCAGTGATGACAGGATTGGGGAGAAGAAGAAGGGGAAAAAAAAGAGCAGTGGAGGGAAGAGTTAACAGCCAAGGCTCCCCACTGCGTGTGCAAAGAGTCCTTGCAGGCCCGGAGCTGGCATGATGGAAGAGTACGTGACAGCAGCATATGCAGCCGCTACCCTACTCACTCCTATATGGCCCAGAGAACCACCACATATTTCTCTCTCTCAGTTTCCTAGGAAAACAGCCACAATATTGGTTCAAAAAGGCACTGGCATTTTCAGAGAGCCAATTCTTCCGAGTTGCTCCTTATAAAGTTCTCTCTTATCTTTTCTCTGCCAGACTATTTCCAGATCAACCACCGTAACAAAACCTTCTCGTTGTTTCTTACGGGGCAAGATCCAGGATGCAATTTAACGGGGGTGGGTGGGGGGATGGGCATTGTGGGTTTGCTTCATCCCCAGTTTGGAAGAGGAATGGCTAAAAAGTCCAAATTACAGCCTTTGCTCGCCTGATTAATATTTGATAAATTACTCCAGTCCCAAACACACATCTAAGTAGAGTTGTTGTTGTTGTTAGTTGTGAAGTCGTGTCTGACCCATCGTGACCCCATGGACAGCGTTCCTCCAGGCCTTCCTGTCCTCTACCATCTTCTGGAGTCCATTTAAGCTCACGCCTACTGCTTCAGTGACTCCATCCAGCCACCTCCTTCTCTGTCGTCTCCTTCTTCTATTGCCCTCAATCTTTCCCAACATTAGGCTCTTCTCCAGTGAGTCCTTCCTTCTCATTAGGTGGCCAAAGTATTTGAGTTTTAGCTTCAGGATCTGGCCTTCTAAAGAGCAGTCAGGGTTGATCTCCTCTAGGACTGACCGGTTTGATCGCCTTGCAGTCCAAGGAACTCGCAGGAGTCTTCTCCAGCACCATAGTTCAAAGGCTTCAATTCTTTGGCGCTCAGCCTTTCTTATGGTCCAACTTTCACTGCCATACATTGCAACTGGGAAGACCATAGCCTTGACTATACGCACTTTTGTTGACAGGGTGATGTCTCTGCTTTTTAGTGTGCTGTCTAGATTTGCCATGGCTTTCCTCCCAAGGAGCAAGCGTCTTTTAATTTCTTGCTAAGTAGAGTAAGAAGCCTCTAATGCAAGATTAGTTTGTAATTATATACTGTTCATGACATCACTTAAAAATGGCCTGGATTAGCGATTTTTACCAGATAGTCAGCCTTGAGGCCATATTGTCCTGGTTATATTAAACAGAAGTCAGTAACAAAAGATGCTTTCAAGGAAGCTACCAGTTTTAATAGGCAGGTAAAAAACATTTGGGCATGAAAAAGGCAGTGAATTAACCATGGGCAACATGTAATGTAGTGATTTCTTCATACTATGCCAGATTGGATACACCAGGGGTCTTCAGACTTGGCCCTTTCATGACTTGTGGACTTCAACTCTCAGAATTCCTCAGCCAGGCACGCTGGCTGAGGAATTCTGGGAGTTGAAGTCCACAAGTCATAAAAGGGCCAAGTTTGAAGGCCCCTGGGTTACACCAAGAATAATTAACCTATGGAATTCAGAACTACCCAGCATCCTGATGGTCAGTAATCTGGATAGCTTTAAAAGGAAACTGGATAAATTCAAGGAGGAGAAGTCTCTCTAGGGCTATTAGTTTTCAAAACTTTGATGTTACCATCTGGTTGGGACAGGATGCCATCAAATACTTAAGAGAATAACAGAGTTGGAAGGGACTTTGGAGGCCTTCTAGTCCAACTCTCTATTCAAGCAGCAGACTCTGTAACCATGGCTGGCTGGGGAATTCTGGGAATTGAAGTCCATATCTCTTAAAGTGGCCAAGGTTGAGAAACACTTTCTATAATATTGTATGTACCAGAGGTCTTCAAACATGGCCCTTTTATGACTTGTGGACTTCAACTCCCAGAATTCCTCAGCCAGCGTGCCTGGCTAAGGAATTCTGGGAGTTGAAGTCCACAAGTCATGAAAGGGCCAGGTTTGAAGACCCCTGGCATATACCATATACTTGCTGGAGGGGACTAACAATGAGATGGCTGTGTCTCCATTTCCTCCAAGTCAGAGGCAACTGGTTGGTCATTCTGAGAAACAAAATTGGGAAATTGATCGACTCTTGATATGATCCAAGAGAGATATTCATGGGTTTTTTTAGGGGAAGGTTCTTTTTCCAGTACTTTAAACTTCTGCAAGGTTTAAAGTATCGATTTCCTCTCGAAAGCATCTTCTAAAAACTGAATTCGAAAAGTGACTCTCATCCACCTGGGGATGGCACACCCTAACTTCGTTAGTCCCCTTCCCGACAGCTATGAGATTCAATTTCTCAACACATTCGCCATCTCTGAGTAGGAGAAGTGATAGATTCAGGTAATCAAGAATACAAGTAAATGTTCCATAATTAGTGTAGATCAACTAGATCACAGGTCTGCAACCCGCGGCTCCGGAGCCGCATGCGGCTCTTTCGGCCGTCTCCTGCAGCTCCCAGTCCTCTGCCATGTGCAGTCCCCCCCAAAAAAAAGTGGGACTAAAAAAGTTCAACCAATCAATTCAAATATGCAGGGTAGGTGCATATCTCGCCTTGGCTCCACTATTCAGTCAAACCCTGTTCTGCGCATGCGCGCATGTACACACATGCGCACACATTTTTTGCGGCTCCCAGTTTTTCCTTTTGTGAGGGAACCGGTTCCGAGTGGCTCTTTCACTGTTTCAGGTTGCTGACCCCTGAACTAGATCTTACCTTCTCTAGATTATATTAACACCTCATGGAAGTTATCATAGCAGCCACAGAGATGTGGTTTGCCAATGTCTTATTTAAGAATGTCCCCCCACCCGTGTTGCAATTTCTCATTCTAGGATACCGAGTGGTCTCCCATCCAGATTCTAACCAAGTCTGAGCCTGCTTAGATTTCTTTTCAAGATCACCCAAGTCAACTAAGTGGTTCTATCTACTGGGCACCACAATTAAGAATTGTACCAAATGCTGTCTACTAAAATTATGATTTTTTTTCTTCTTTCCGGAGCGGAAGAAACTTCTGCTTTTCTTCCTGATTCTCAGCTTGCAACTGCTACATGTGCGCTTAGGTAGCACTTTTCAATTTTTTTTTCTATTCATTCATGGCTTTTTAAGCCCATTCTCTCACCTCCCTATCTAAGTGGATGCTTACACATAGGTTTCCACGTGCAATGAATAAAAATCAGCAGGAAAAAAAAAAGCTGGCCTTGATATTGGCCATTACTGTATCAAGATTTCTGTTTTGCACTGTTTCTTAAAAGTACACGCAGGTTCTTTCCCAAACTTTTTGTGATGGCCAAGAGGTTGAATAAATCCCTGAGGGCTTAACCATTAACAGTACTTTTTACACACCTCAACATTTAAGGATAAAATCTATTTGTTTTGATGTTGAAGCTTGCAGGCCAGAACAGCGTGCAAGCTTCAAAATCCAAACAACTAGATTTTAATGTGCAACATGCACACAATTGTTAAGTCTAGTCCTCCATCTTCCTTTTGTAGCTAATTGTAGCCTCAGGCAAAGATAACCTATCATTGTTGGATAAGATTTGGCTTTGGTGGATTAAAAATCATTTCACTAGAAAGGATATTAGGAAGATTAATAAATGTGCATTTTGTCGGATGCCATGAAAGTTCAAACCTTTCACAATATATTATTTTACATTCAAATGTGAATTTCTAGGGTTGTGTATTTTTGTTCCGAGCATACCGTATTTCTTTCAGGAAGGCAAAGTTTGATGGGAAAGGAAGAATGCTGAGCAGAGAAATGCTGGTTTCTGTATCTAGGTAAAAATTTAAAGGGGTGAAATTGGCCATAGCCCCAAGGCCAATCTCCAGCCAATCAAATCACAGCACTCAAGCTTGTTACAAGGCATTTTACACTGCAAGAATCAGAGTGATATAAGGAAACCTTCTTTCCAAAATGAAGTAAAGATGATTCTGACTAATGACCTTTTTCTTCTAGCAACTAATTTTTCCCCACTGATAGGTTCATACCCAACAAATCAATTGGGGAACTTCTATTGCAGGGGTTTTCATACGTGGCCCTTTTATGACTTGTGGACTTCAACTCCCAGAATTCCTCAGCCAGGCACGCTGGCTGAGGAATTCAGGGAGTTGAAGTCCACAAGTCATAAAAGGACCAGGTTTGAAGACCCCTGTTCTACTGCATACATTGGAATGAAGCAAGAATTACCCTGATAAGAGCAAATGGATCATTGATTAGTTCCTGCTTCTGCATCTCATGGCAGCTTATAACTTCTAAGCCAGGGGTCCCCAACCCCCGGTCCGTAGACTGGTACCAGGCCGTGGCAGCCGCACAAACAAGCAAAGCCCCATCCAGGGGATGCAAGCAGCACATAAAACCAAGCTTTCTTGGTCCATGGGAAAAACCTCTCTCCATGAAACCGGTCCCTGGTGCCCAAAAGGTTGGGAACCTCTACCGCATCAGCCCTTATGAAACTCTTCTACGATCCTGTCAACTTGGAAGGAGCTAAGTGGAGAAAGTTTCTGGAATTTAAGCCTTCTCCCCCACCCATTCCCTCACCAGCACAGGTAGTCCTCAACTTACAACTTACAACAGTTCATTTAGCGACCGTTTGAAGTTACAAAAGCATGAAAAAAAAGGTGACCTGTGACCTTTTCCACACTTACAAACCGTTGCAGCATTCCCACGCTCACGTGATCAAAATTCAGATGCTCAGCAACCGACTCATGACGGTCGAGATGTCCCTGAAGGGGGGGGGGTGTTGCCACGTGACCCACCCTTTGCGATCTTCTGACAAGCAAAGTCAGCGTGGGAAGCCAGATCCACTTAACAGCCGCGTTACTGACTTAACTGCTGCAGTGATTCACTTGGCGAGAAAGGTCATAAAACGGGTCAAAATTCTCTGAACATCTATCACTGCTTAACAGCAAACATATCAGGGTCAATTGTGGTCATAAGTCAAGGACTACCGGTGGAGCTGCTGTTTTTTTTTTGTTTTGTTTTTTTGTTTTTTTTAAAAGGCTACGCATTCCGTCTTTATCTCCAAGCCTTGGTAAAGAAGGGTTTGTGAACCTGTCCGGCATAACTGTTTCAAGGCTTGGCTGGCTTGTGGCAATTTGTTTTATGCTCTGTTTTATCATTTTACGACCTGGGAATGCCAGCTCTTCAAGAGTTATAGTCAGATAACTGAACTCTAGGGGACTCAAGAGAAGCCATCCTGCCCAAAACAGCCTGGCAATTGACACGTATCCCTTTTCCTTCTCTCTCAGAGAGGTGCCATCTCAAGGTATTTCCATTAGCGATTGTCGTCTTTCTCAACAAAGCCCACCAGGGCTTTTTTTTTCAAGGGCCGCTCCACAACGAGGCTGTTCTGTCTAATTACCCGAAGACAGAAATGCGAAAGAGCAATTAATGGCAGTTGACAAGTGCAATTAATAATTATAGCAGAGCTGGGAGTCCTGAAGCAGACAGACGACAATAACAGGGTAACCGTACATGACAGCTCTTATCTATTCTTCAGCTGATTCTCTCGCCTTCCCATTCAATCGAAGCCGGGGCCCATAAGAAACTCAAGAGCCGTGTGTGTGTGTGTGTGTGTGTGTGTGTGTGTAGGCGCCGAAGACGTAAATCCATCACGGAGGTAGGAGAGTTCCATTCCCCAAGCTCCCAATGCGTTTTCTCCCTACAGAGGATGACTACGGTAACATCACAAGTCCTGAGTTCCCTATTCTCACGGGGGTCTCCCGATCAGGTGTTTGCAACGCTGCTTAAAATTCAGGCTGAACCAGGAAGGCAAAAACAGCAGATCTGGAGTTAAAATGGGATTTCCATATCAAAGGCCAGGCAGTTGGCTCAGAATGGTAATTAAAGTACCCAGATTTCATCTGTTTGGTCAGCTCATGAAAGAAGACACAGGGAAAAGAGGGTAGGGGGGGAGAAGAGAAATTAGAAGAGAATTTTTTTCCCCACCCACCACCCCAATTCTCCCCTTCCCTCTCTAATAAAGCAAGCTGTGAATTAAATGAAAGTTGAGTTAAAAAAAAGAAGATAATCCAGCACTTTGATTCTGAGGTCGAACAACATTTGACGATGGCTTGTTTATCTATTTATTTTTTTTTCTTAAACGCACATAATTTCAAGACTCGGATTTTGTGTAGGTAAAGATTGACCTTGGAAGACCTTACCCAGGCATATTTGAGACAAGGCGAGGAAACATCCATGCCATTTTTCTGCACCAGCTCTGCCTCTGGGAATACGTGCTGGAGAATCGCTTATAACCAGTTTAAAAATGGGAAATTCAGGGCGGTTTTTCATCAATGCGTTTGGGGTGCTGCCTGAAGCTTAATTATTGGTGTGTTGTTTTTTTCAGTTAGCTCCTTGAGATATTCCTCTACCTTATTTCCTCTCTGTGAGACAATCCCTGAACTTGGACCAAGGGGTTCACTTCCATAGCATGCTCTGGATTCTTGGGGGGGAAAAATACATAAATGAAGCGTACTGTTATGTAGCGGGTTCTTCGTGCAGGAAAGGAGACGAGGCAAGTGAGTTCAACAAAGCTCATGGTTTATTGTTTGCATGTTCTGAACTGGAATTGGGCTGCAACTAGCAGCAATTTATAGCCTAGCCCCTAGGTGGCAGCCAATAGGTTTAAAGCAACCATTGCCGCCTAGGGACAGCCAATAGCAGCACTGGAGACCTGGAGTCTGGGTTGCTGGCTGCTCCAGCTAACCACGTGGTATTACAATTGAGCCCAATACATAACACATACATTTCAAGGCTTTTAGTGCAATGTTTGCTTTTTCCTGTAATCTTGGGGTGACAAACTGAGACACACTTTCCGTTCTTGTGAGATTTGCATACTTGTTCTCTGAAAAAAGAAGGGGGTGGGAGTGGGGAGTCCCCCTGTTGAATATGCAGATACCCTAATGGAAAACAATACTGGTAACAATTTGTCCCTGTGGTCCCTTAATGAGAACCTGGTCTTTTTCAAGTTATTAATTCTGAGTAGTTTAAAAGGGCAGAATATCACTCAATGAAATTACACAAGCTAGCTAAGCCCACACAACATGACAGATGAGGCTAAAATGAAAACTGTCATTCCCATTTTGTGGGAATCTAGACACTCTTTTAACATGTGTGAACCAGTCAAACCTGCCATCCCATCTTATAATTCACTGATTTGGAAAAAGCATGTTATGTGTACACTGGGCATTGTTAACCCAGATTTGCACTTTAGGCGTGTTGTGTGAACTTAGCCAGCAAGGATTGGTGCAAGCAAGTAAACAGGAAATGCAGGTAGGAAAATGTCTCCTCAAATGAATATCATATTTCAGAAACCAAAATATTAGTCCTGATCCTGAGGACAATGGAAAACTGGTAGCACTTCAGATTTCGAGTATGCAAAATTCCAATATTGGATCTACCGAAGAAAAGCAAGCCCTTTGCCTTTCAAAAAGCTTCTGCTTTTTAGTTTATTTTTTTTTAAAAAAAATTCTGAAGACCAAGATACTGGAACATCCTATTCAAAACATACTTCTGTAATAGAATTAAAAGCTAGTTAAATGGCCATCATAAAAGTCATTATATCATTATGAATAACAGAATAACAGAGTTGGGAGGGACAATGGAGGTCTTCTAATCCAGGGCTTTTCAACCAGTGGTACGGGTACCACCTATGGTACATTGGCACCTGGCAGGTGGTACGTGACCATCCTAGAAAAGTAGCGGGGGAGGGGAACGAGCTGAACTGGTGGCAGCACCGCACAAGCCTGAGCGAGAGATGGCTGGAGCTGCAGGGCTGTCGGGGCTCAGCAGAAGCTCCAGGATCAGCACCAGGCTCCAGCTGGAGCTCTGCGCCAATCCTGGCACTTCTGAACCCAGAAGAAGCGCCGATCAGCTGGAATGTTGCAGCATCTCCAGGGTCTTGTGATTTACAGACGCTCGGCAACTGATTCATATTTATGACGGTCATAGTGTCCAAGGGTCTTGTGAAGTGACCAAAACCTGCTGCAACCACCCAGCAGAGAGGGGGGGAATAAAAACCAAACACCCCCCACTCCATCCCCGCTGTCAATCCTCAACAGAAATGCTCGGCTGTGGCTTGGGAGGCAATTTTTTCAGTGCCATCGTAACTTCGAACAGTCACTAAGCGAACTGTTGTAAGTCGAGGACTACCTGTACTTCATCACTTTTTTCCTTTTTTTTTTTGGTCATCAAGTTTTTGACACCTTGCTAGGCGACTGGTGGTACTCGAATGTTGCCATATCCTAAAAGTGGTACAATGGGTGAAAAGGTTGAAAAGCCCTGATCTAGTCCAACACCCTGCTCAGGCAGGAAACCCCATACTATTCCAGACAAATAGTTGTCTAATCTCTTTTTAAAAACCTCCAATGATGGAGCAATCATAACTTCTCAAGGCAAGCTCTTCCACTGAAAACTTTCAGAAACTCTTGAATTATTATTATGATTATTACCATTTAACAGAGTAAAAACTTGGATATTTCTACTCCATAGGCAGTTATAGTTTAACCAAGCGGTGACTTGACAGCCAATCAAAATTAGACTTCCTTCCTGCCTAATATGGGGACAATATTTCTTTTCTCAAAAACCATTTTAAGTCATTATTCCAGGAAGTTATTAGACTGGAAAAAAAGCTTCTAGGGAAATGATGCTGTTCACAAACCTTTTACACCAGAAATAATAGTTGAATTATTTCTGCCTTGCATGCAGTCTTGAGGCCTTAATAATGAAAGTGATTGTTGTTGTTGTTTTTGTTGTTAGGGTGCCTACACAAAAGGCAACATTCTTTGCTGTTGAGAAATAAAATAGTTCAAAGACGAAAAAGGCTCTCAACGCTGAATCGAGAAATTGTTAACCAAGCTACACGAGTAAAAATGAGAGTGCATTGTTATGAGCTGGGAAAATAATATCTGAATTCCATTTTCCCCCACCTCTTCTCTCTCTTCTTTTGCCTATGTTCTTCTGTCCTATCCAGGATACTTAACTCCTTTTATTTTCTTGCATGTGGTGAGGTCTCTAAGTGACCTGGACATATATGAGGGTGAAAGTTTTTTCTCTGAACATGTGGGTTGGTTTCCGAACGTTTCGTTACCAGGCTAGGTAACACCTTCTTTGATTTGCAACCTTTCGTTCGGTTTAGTGACCGTTTGAAGTTACGATGGTACTGAAAAAAGTGTCTTATGATCATTTTTCACACGACCATTGCAGCATCCCCACAGTCACGTGATCCATATCTAGATGTTTGGCTACTGGTTCATATTTATGACGGTTGCAATGTCCCAAGGTCATGCGATTACCTTTTGCAACCTTCTGACAAGCAAAAACAATGGGGAAGTCACTTAACAACCAGGTTACTAACTTAACAACAAGTGATTCACCTAACTACCGTGGCAAGAAAGGTCATAAAACGGGACAATGTTCACTTAACAACCATCTCACTTAGCAACAGAAATTTGGGGCTCAGTTGTGATGGTAAGTCAAGAACCACCTGTTCTCTGGTTGCAAAGAAAAGCAGGGAGGGAGCGGGATAACTCCATGTCCCGAGTCCCAATTACTAGACTCAGAAGAAATCCCTCAAGAAAATGTCAATAATTTCTCTTTCCACCCTTTCTGCTCAAACAAGTGTTCCCATCCATCCAGAGAGAAGATGAAACATGAAAACAAAAGAAAGCATTAACTGTCTAGCTAAGTAGTTCACATCTTCAGATTTATGTGGCATGGACAACTTAACCTCAGGCAAAAGTTCTCGAGCTCAAAAGATTTGCAACCTAATTGTGCAGACGCTTCTGCGATGACAGTTTGGGAGTCTCGATTAGATTAGATTAGATTAGATTAGATTAGATTAGATTAGATTAGATTAGATTAGATTAGATTAGATTGCGTAAAGAGCAGCCGTGGGATTAAATGGCCAGTGCTTTCTCTGTCTGGCCATCTGAGATTTTGCTCTTAGCTGACTTTAATTCAAGGGCCATCAAAGAATTTGTCATAATTTTTTCAATGACCATGTTTCCTTTCTCTCCAGCTCCCGAATAATAATAATAATAAATACCCTCAAATAATTCCACAGAAAGCCTAAAGCTATAATCTGCTTCAAAATTCATCCTTGCAAGTGTCATTGTTTACTGTGGGCACATTAATGGTGAAAACCTAGTGTTTACATACAGAAGATTGCAAAGATTGGGACTTACTACAAGGCCAGCTAATGTATGTATCTTCCTATTCTATTTACTGGGAAAGAAGATTAAAGATGACCCAGCTCAAAGGAAGATAACACGAGGCAAATGATAGACCTCCATTATGTTCTTAGCAATTCTAAGTTGACCTTCCCATTTTAAAAGCAAGGATGAACATGAAAAATATTTTTGCCCTTCCAGGCAATTCAGTGCTTCATTTTCGTTGGTGGTGGCCATCCAATAACCTCTTTTCTTAATCTCTTTTTTCCAAATCTTGGGCAGAGCTGCTTTGTTGGAAACTTATATTTCTGAGAATGCCTAATTCACATGCTCCGATCTTTTCACCTAGGTGGTATTAATGAGCTTCTTCAAAAATCCCCGTCCCACTGTCATAGACACAGATTATTACCCCTGGGATTACCTGCTTGCTGAGGCAACACGTGAAGGAGAGCAAAAGGGGTTCACGAAGTTGCACACTTATCTCTTAATACATTGCCTGCCTGTTAGAGAAATCAAGCCCAAGCATGGACGTCAAGCCCAACAGATCCAGAAGACAACAATTTAGGAAAGCGTGACATGGAAAATGCGATCATAAATAATGGAAACCACATTTATTATTTATTTTATTTTATTTTAATTCCATTTATATCCCGCCCTTCTCCAAAGACTTAGGGCGGCTTACAAGCTTAGCAGTGAAATGTTTGTTCTCATGAGTATGTTATCTGAGACTAAATGCCAGTTAAATCTTGGCATTCACTAACTTCCTATATTTATATTAATGTCAGCTAGGTAGATAGTGAGATAGCTAGATAATGATAGTGATAGATAATAGATAGATAGATAGATAGATAGATAGATAGATAGATAGATAGATAGATAGATAGATAGATAGATAGATTCTGAAAAGGTTTGGATTTTTTTTAATAAGCATGATTATTTCTAAACTGTAATTGTCAAGGTTGAAAGCTGATGCTCATGGATTACCCTTTCACCTGTTGAGTGCAATATTTGACCACAGAATTCACCTCTTTTTAACATCATTCAATTTTGACAATTGTCGTATCAAAGAAAACAAAGATGGGGATGGTTCATTTCCAAAGACTCTGTTACACCAAAGGTCTTTGAGTCAGGCTCCAAGTTGGCCATTTCCCCAGGACCTTTCATTATTTCAAAACAGTTCTGCAAGTTGTAGAAATATTTTAGCTAGGCAGGTTATGACCTCAATTGGTGACCCCACAGATGGGTGAAAGTGTGTGAGAATCCACCTAAATACTAATGCTGATTAACTGTAGGTAGGAGTTAAAAGGTGACTCAGAAACCTCTCATGTGTGATGGTATACTATTCAAATACCTTCTTGCCATAGTTCAATGTGAACATCCAAATAAAGGGGGAACAATCTCCTATAGAATACTAGCATTTTGGATCATTCAACCCCATGATGGTAATTTCTGTAATATGTTAGACACAAAGCCTAAATGAATAGTGCTGAATTTAGAATGGATTATGCAAAAGATGGACTGGACATTATTTATTTATTTATTTATTTATTTATTTATTTATTTATTTATTTATTTATTTATTTATTTATTTATTTGGATTTATATACCGCCCCTCTCCGAAAGGACTCGGGGCGGTGTACAGGGCAATTAAAACACTATAAACAACACATAATGTATAAAAATTAAAATGAGATTAAATCAAATAGCCCTAAACAATAAACACATACTAAAAATGAAAATTTTTAAAATTTAAGATCTAAAATCCCAGTCCCTCAGTCCAGTCCGGCAAGTTCAAATAGCCAAGTCTTCAGGTCGCGGCGAAACGAGCGAAGGTCGGGAGCCATCCGGAGCTCAACAGGGAGCTGATTCCATAGGCGCACCCACAGAGAATGCTCTCCCCATGGGGGCCGCCAGTCGACATTCCCTGACCGACGGCACCCTGAGGAGGCCCTCTCTGTGGGAGCGCACAGGGCGATGGGAAGTTAACACCAGCAAAAGGAGATTTTATATTCACTTTTTATTTTTTTCATATTTGTACACTGTGAAAGAAATGGGAGTGTTCTAAATTTGATACATAGATAGACAGAAAGAGGGAGGGAGAGAGAGAGGGGAGGAGAAGTAGAAGGAAGAGGAGGAGTAAGAAGATTTTAAAATGTTTTCTCAAGCAAATCTGTTTTTTGGTCAGAGAAACCTAAATCTAGGGTTTTAAATTCAGTGTACAACTAATTTGTTCTTCTACTAAATTTCTATTTATAAAGAGTTTAAATCACAGGGAGACATTCAATAATGTTTTATTTATATTTCGTATTTATAGGATAGATTAGATTAGATAGATAGATAGATAGATAGATAGATAGATAGATAGATAGATAGATAGATAGATAGATGGATGGATGGTTGGATGGATGGATGGATGGATGGATGGATGGATGGAGATGGAGATGGAGATGGAGATGGAGATGGAGATGGAGATGGAGATAAATAGATGTGTCTGTCTGACAGACATGGGTGGTTCAGAAATGTGAAAAATCAATCATTTAACTGTACATTGGTTTATAGCCAACTTTCTATCTGTGTGGTTAGTCCTTTGGGAGGCCTAATATTAACCTGGGTCCAGTATAAGTAAGGACATACCATTTAATGGTTATGCAGAAAAAGAAATTCATATATAGCCAGAAGGCTAGGCTGGGCACTTCTCTAAGTCATCGTAGATTTATAGGGGGAGAGAATAAATAAATCTTGAATCAGACCTGGGTCCAGATTATGTCTGCTGCTCCCTCCTGTAAGAACAGTATCTTTATTCCTGTGTCTTATCACAAAAAATGGTGCCATTCTGCCAACGTGGCTTCTTGTCTTGGAGCTATTCATGGTATTTTTCCCCATCTGAATTTTTGCTCAACCTTTCCATGGAATCTCTTGAAGGATCAAGTATACTGTAGTAATTTAGTTTGTGATTGAACAGAACAAAATTAGAACAGAATAACAGAGTTGGAAGGACCTTGGAGGTCTTCTAGCCCAAACCCCTGCTCAGGCAGGAGAGTTAGTCTATACCATGGGTAGGCAACCTTGGCTCTTTTATGACTCATGGACTTCAACTCCCAGAATTCCTGAGCCAGCATGGCTCAGCTTGGAAACCTCTCCCTTTCCAGCTCAGCGTGGCTGGTTCAGGAATTCTGGGAGTTGAAGTCCACGAGTCATAAAAAAGTCAAGGTTGCCTACTCATGGTCTATACCATTGCAGACAAATGGTTGTCCAATGTCTTCTTAAAAACCTCCAGTGATGGAGCACCCACAACTTCTGGAGGCAAGCTGTTAGAATATGGATTAGCTCTTCCATTAGCACTAGGCTAAACATTCCCCAAATATAGTAGCCACTCTTTTCTTATTTTTATACAGTATTATTTAGCCTTGTGCTTCAACAGGGGCACCTCCTGGCCGATCTTGTCTGAATTTTGAAGCTATGCCAGGTCTGCCATATTTGCATGTGAGGCTACCACAGAACGCTGCACCTGTAGGCTACACCAGGAAATTCAAAAGCGACCTGGAAGAAGACAATGGAAATTGCAATGCTGTCAAGAAAATGCATGATTTCTCAATTATCACAAGGAAACAACAACATTTGAAGGAAACTTGACCTATTGTTATTTTGCAAAGTATTTGAGAAGTGATTAATATGCTTCATATAAAACATGAACTAGAATGTCTGGCACATTTTAGCTATATTCCCAAATGCTTGATAATTCAGTAACTAGTTTCATACAACTTGTTTCATTCTAAAAAAAAATAAAGAGTCACAAAACACAACGTCTCATTGCAGTAATGTGCTATGTTCAAATATAACATATTATGGTTTAATGTGATACCCTGATATTTGCAAATGCTTTGACAATAGATAGGTTTCCCACAACACTTTGTACCACCAATTAGCTAATGTGCAAAAGGAACAGGGCTGTGCTTGCCATTGTTTTTATTTTTACCACATGATACTTTTGTCACAACAGATGACGGTATCTTACTGATCGTGGTGGATCTCAAAAAAGTCTTGGATCTGTTCAGTACTTAGATGGCAGATCACCAGAAAAACCATAGGGTTGGACTACTGGGTGAAGAACGGTAAGTTTGCATGTCTTTGAATGAATAGAGATGATGTTGCAAAAATGACCAAACCCTAACTCAGCAAGAAGACCAGTCTCAAGGAATCTTTTGAGAGAAGGAGAGAGCAAGAGGTTACCTATTTATGCTCCAGATGGCTGGAGACCCCAGGATAGCAATTTTCCCCAGTTCTGGTATCTCAAGATATGTTAAAGATATCTTTGCCTATTATTTTTTGCCTGAAAAATGCTTTGTGCTGAAAGCCATAAAAGGTGTTTTGGTTTGGATCCCTTCCATATTCTCTATATGGAACATAATGAATTTTGATATCTGCATTGACCTTCACATTATCATAACACAAGTATCCATGCCACCCTAATCTCACATTGTATCATCTAAACTAAGCCAGACATTGCATAATGCAATTTCGGGTCAAGTAAACCCAATCCTCCCGCCCTTTTTTTTTCTTTGCATCTTGTATGTATGTATGTATGTATGAATTTATGTATGTGTATGTCTACAGTATATATATATATATATATATATATATATATATATATATATATATATATATATATATGTTTCAAATGTTAACTATTTAGATTACCTTGCTAGGCCCCAAACATGGGGCAAATCTTTATTTCCTGTTTTCAGCCTATCTTGAAGGCTATCGAACAGGCAGTAGTCACACCGGACAATTCATATATTTGTGTAAATTACTAACAAAGAATTAAAGGGAAACTGGGATGCATTTCTGACTCCTTAGTCGTCCTCAGCCAGCCATACCCTTCTGAGATTCGAACCAGGGCTGATTGCATATGAGGCAGTGTTATTTGCCTCTAAGCCACAAGGTCTCTCTCGCTCTGTTAGCTTTTTTAGTTAGACCTGCCCCACCACATACATCGGACAAACCAACAGAAGAATAAGTGCACGCATTGAAGAGCACAAAAACTCACTCAGAAAAGGAGAACAAACTTCATCCCTGGTCCAACACTTTGAAGCCACGGGACATGAAATTGATTTTAAAAAACCAAAACTATCGCCAAAATTGAACATTTTAACAACAGAATAATCAGAGAAGCCATTGAGATAGAAAAACGCCCCCACAGCATGAATAAACGAGATGATACCTCTCGTCTACCAGCCATTTGGAAACCCGCCTTGATTGACAGACGAAGCCCAACCACCAAGAATGATACCAGACCCAAACTCATGATAACATCACATGACATCACCACCACACAACCATTCAAAAAGCAAATCCGAACCCACAACGATAAAGACACACAACCACAAAACAGAAACCTAACTACAGCTGCAACAGCTGCAACATCAGCCACTTTAAACCCCTCCAAACCACACAATAAACAAACTGACACCCACTATAAAAACATGGCACCACCACAAACACGAAGCCGAACAAAAGCAGCACAACTCACCAGCTCAGGTCTGGAGCTGGCAGCTGAGACCAGCCCATCCACTCAGAACACACCCCCACCCAATCAGAACACACCCACCATTCAAAACACACTCCCACCCAATCAGAACACACTTGGTCCCCTACCCAATCAGAGCACACCTCCACAGAACACACCCCCTCTGGCAGTTTAAAAAAGAGGAACAAACAGCCACATGCTTCTCCCAGAAGAAGGAAGCAGAAGCCTGATGATGACGGATGGGATTCCGTCGAAACGTTGCGCCTACACCTTTAATTCTACGCGGGGAAAAACCCGAAAAACCAAGGATCCATATATATATATATATATATATATATATATATATATATATATATATATATATATATATATATATATATATATATATATATATATATATATATATAGTTGGAAGGGACCTTGGAGGTCATCTAGTCCAACCCCCTGCTCACACAGGAAACCCTATACCATTTCAGGCAAATGGCTGTCCAGTCTCTTCTTAAAAACTTCCAGTGTTGGAGCATTCACCACTTCTGGAGGCAGGTTGTTCCACTGGTTAATTGTTCTGTCAGGAAGTTTCTCCTTAGTTCTAGGTTGCTTCTCTCCTTGACTAGTTTCCATCCGTTGCTTCTTGTCCTGCTTTCAGGTGCTTTGGAGAATAGCTTGACTCCCTCTTCTTTGGGGCAGCCCCTGAGATATTGGAACACTGCTATCATGTCATCCCTCACCCTTCTCTTCGTTAAACTACACATACCCAATTCCAGCAACCGTTCCCTATATATTTTAGCCTCCAGTCCCCCAATCATCTTTGTTGCTCTTCTCTGCACCCTTTCTAGAGTCTCGACATCTTTTTTACATCGTGGTGACCAAAACTGGATGCAGTATTCCAGGTGTGGCCTTACCAAAGCATTGTAAAGTGGTATTAGTACTTCACTTGATCTTGATTCTATCCCTCTGTTAATGCAGCCTAGCACTGTGTTGGCTTTTTTGGCTGCTACAGCACACTGCTGGCTCATATTGAAGTGATTGTCTACTAGGACTCCGAGATCCCTCTCACAGTTACTACTATTGAGCAAGGTACCACCTATAACACGGGACAAATCTTATTGCCTGCTTCAACCTAACCCAAGGCCATCCACAGGCTGTAGTCACACCAGTGACAGCTCATGGGCTAATGTCTCCTTAAGTAACACCAGCTGCCTGCAATTAGTGCAGGTCCGAGTCCCACCAGGCTCAAGGTTGACTCAGCCTTCCATCCTTCCGAGGTAGGTAAAATGAGGACCCAGATTGTTGGGGGCAATAAGCTGACTTTGTAAATTGCCGCTTGCAGGGGCCCAAAAGCCCTAATAAGCAGGCATATACATAGAATGAAGGCTATTGCTAAGCACATTGATTTGTGCTTCTTAGATTGTAAGCTGCCCTGAGTCTTCGGAGAAGGGTGGGATATAAATGCGATTAAAAAAAAACAAACAACCCTTGGGCTTTTCCCCTGCCTCACAAATTTCGATATATCCTTTTGCCTCTGTTTAAATAGTACATCAGTTATCAAAACAGGTAATCTGCAACAGAGACATCATTCTAGGATGACTGATTAACTGATTTGTTCATTGATTGGTTGATTGATTGATTGATTGACTGAATGATTGATTGATTGATTCATTCATTCATTCTATATCCTGTCTTTCATTCAAGAGCTAAAGGCAATATAAAGTGGTCCCTCCTCCCAATTTTCACTAAAATTCTTGTAAACTGAGTTGGGCTGAGAAACAGGGACTGACCCAAACTCATCCAGTAAGCTTCTGTGGCTAAGAGAGATCAGAAAATGGGTCTCACCCTCTGAGTCCAATCCCTTCACCATTACCACACCAGGTTTTTTTAGGCAAGAAAGAGGAACTGGCCTGAAATCACCAATGGACATTCTGTGGCTGAGGCAGGGTGCAGAAACTGGGTCTCCTAGTACTAATTCAACACTTTGACTATCGTGGGATCCTTGGCGTTCTTTCAGCTTGGTTGTTTTCTTGCAGACATTTCATTACCCAACCAGGTAACATCATCAGTGCACTGATGATGTTACATAACTGGGTAATGAAACATCTACAAGAAAGCAACCAAGCTCAGAGAGCACCAAGGACCCCACAATTCGGGTCCCGAGCTACAAATATTCTCTTCTATCAGTACTTGGACTGTTATAGCACATTAATGATTGGTGTGAGAGACCGTGACTGGTTCTAAGACACCAACTGAGTTTCTGGGGCTGAGAAGGTGAGTAGAACTGGTTCTCCCCCGTGCCAATCCACCATCTTTACCACTATATCATATTGGCTCCTAACATGTTAGTAATAAGTTTGGTTTCTGTTCAGCACCGCCATGGGTACGAGTAGAGGGTGGATTGCAATCTGTTTTCAACCTGAGTCATTTATCCCCTATTAGATAAAAGTATAATAGACTGTACCAAGAGAGGTCAGTGCCCTTCCTTTTAATGATATTGCCAGCCCCAGTCTACATTCTTTTCAGCAACATCCCACAGCACAGTATAAATGGCTGATCTCTTCACAATAACAGCTGATTTCTATTTATTAAGCTAAAAAGGTCACCATTTTCTACGGCTGGGCTGCCCTGCACTATTGATAATTTTATGCATAAACAAATGGCAAATTTGTGCCACATAAATATGCATTAGCAATTACTTTTTCCTTGGGCAATGCTCACCGCATGCAAATGTGTCCCTCGCAAGGTTGGGTGGCTTTTGTTTCAGCTCTTGAAAAGACAAACAAAAGAGATTAATAAACAGACTTTTTTTTTAAAGGAAAAAAATGCTAATCAATAGGAAATGTTAATGCAAAGGTAAATGCCATGAAACTTCGAGAGAGAAAGGGAGAAAAAAAGAAAGAATCCCAGGAAAAAATAAAAAAAAATAAAATCACTGTACACTTATTTGAAGAAAAGAAACATCTGAGATACTCTTAAAAAGGATAACCACCTTGTATTAAATCAGGCACCAAAGTTGAAGACATGTACAAGTTGAATAAATACTAAGAGCATAAACATGGAAAAGAACTACAGGTAGTCCTCGGCTTATGACAAAATGTCTGCTGTTCAGCAAGACAGTTCTTAAGTGAATTTTGCCCCATTTTATGGTCTTTTGTGCCACAGTTGTTAAGTGAATCAGTAAATTAGTAACATAGTTCTTAAGTGAATCTGGTCTCCCCATTGACTTTGCTTGTCTGAAGATTACTAACGGTGATCACATGACCCTGGGACTCTGCAGCTGTCATAAATACGATCCGGTTGCCCAGCAACTGAATTTTGATCACGTGACCATGGTTGTAAGCATGAAAACATTTTTCAGTCCCGTTGTAACTTCAAACAGTCACTAAATGAACTGTCTCATTTAGCAATGGAAATTTTGGGGTCAATTGTAGTCATACGTTGAGGACTACATGCACTTATGTGGTAAATTCATCACAGACAGGATTTCTCTGGAGTAAAGGGGCTAGAGCAAGGGTAGGCAACCTTGGTTCTTTTATGACTCGTGGACTTCAACTCCCAGAATTCCTGAGCCAGCATGGCTCGGCTTGGAAACCTCTCCCTTTCCCCTCAGGATGGCTGGCTCAGGAATTCTGGGAGTTGAAGTCCACAAGTCATAAAAGAGCCAAGGTTGCTTACCCCTGCCATATGCTAATAATAATAATAACCAGCACCCTTGTTCTAGTCCAGGGGTAGGCAACCTTGGCTCTTTTATGACTTGTGGACTTCAACTCCCAGAATTCCTGAGCCAGCATGGCTCAACTTGGAAACCTGTCCCTTTCCCCTCAGCATGTTCATAAAAGAGCCAAGGTTGCCTACCCCTGGGCTAGAGGCATCATGTACAAGTACTCCTCAACAGTTACAACAGTTCATTTAGTGACCATTCAAAGTTACTGAAAAACGTGACTTATGACCATTCTTCACAGTTACAACCTCTACAGCATCCCCACAATCAAGTGATCAAAATCTGGACACTTGGCAACTGGCTCCTATTTATGACGGTCGCAGCGTCCCGGGGTTCACGTCATTCCCTCTTGTGATCTTCTCACAAGCAAAGTCAGTGGGGGAAGGCAGATTCACTTAACACTGGTGTTACCAAATTAACAACTGCAGTGATTCACTTAACAACTGTGGCAGGAAAGGTTGTAAAATAGTGAAAAACCCATTTAACAAATGTCTCACTTAGCAATGGAAATTTTGGGCTCAATCGTGGTCGTAATTCGAGGACTCCCTCTATCTGCAAATGGAAGCCTAACAGCAGGGAAGTAGGTACAAAAGGTTTAGAAACCCCTTTTGGGAGTCAGTGAGATCAAGCCACTATATCCTATCCGGGTTGGTGTGCCCTATTACTTGCTTTTCATTTTGTGTATTTTACAAAATTGAAAGGGACTACTAATTAAGCAATATTAACACCCCCTTGTAGTCCTTGAAGGAGAGCTCTTCTGCCTAGACAATTCTGCAAAGTATCACACGTAGTAATGGTGCTAGCTAAATACATCCTAATTAGTAAACCAGGCAGTAAATGCTGGATTGAAAACAAAGATCGAATGCTACAATCTTCCCGCTAATATAATTATAAAAAGTATAATAAGGTTGGGCATAAACTGGATAAAACAGCTGTTCAATTCCTGACAATATAAACCTTTAGGGATACTTAATAATGTTTTGTTCCAATGTGCATTTGATGGGAAAAAAATACGGAGTTCTCCCAAGGTCAATCTAAGCTTCCCCAAATACATTGGAAAATATGCTAAAGAGAGAGAGTGTGAATTGTCTGATATGTCTCGGCTCTCACAAATGTTTCCAAGCTAACTCTAAATGTCTTTAGAACTTCCAGAATCTCTGCTTACGATTATGAGGACATTGTGAGCCATACAGGTATCACACGGAAACAAAGAGATACAAATTGATTAGCCCAAGATTGCAACAATGAACAATAGCAGGGTCTATGGAGATTATCAACCATCTAGGTCACGATTGTCCCAAAGATACTCTTCAAAAGGCCACTGGATCAAGAAAGTCCAGCTGACTTTTGAAAAGCAGCTTTGGGACAACAGCAGGGAAATATGTTAAAATCTAGCGGAAATTTCTCAGCAGGACATTTCCCCCCCCCCTAAGAAAATGCGGGATGCGGTGGCTCAGTGGGTTAGGACGCTGAGCTTGTCGATCGGAAGGTCGGCAGTTTGGCGGGTCGAATCCCGAGTGTCGCGTAACAGAGTGAGCGCCTGTTACTCGTCCCAGCTTCTGCCAACCTAGCAGTTCGAAAGCACGTAAAAATGCAAGTAGAAAAATAGGGACCACTACGGTGGGAAGGTAACAGCGTTCCGTGCGCCTTTGGCATCTAGTCATGCCGGCCACATGACCACGGAGATGTCCTCGGACAAGCGCTGGCTCTTCGGCTTTGAAACGGAGATGAGCACCGGCCCCTAGAGTCGGAAACGACTAGCACACATGTGCGGGGGAAACTTTACCTTTACCTAACAAAATGCACGGAGGTAATCTTGTGCTTCAGATCATCCTCCTGAAAGATAACTATGCAGAATTTTCTCCAAATATGCTTCACCATTTCTGTTTACTAACGGGCACCCTTATCTACTCTTCTGCCCCAAATCCTTGGAATTAGATGCACTACATGCAACTAATGTGCAAACAGACTTCTCACTATCCCATTGCCTAAATGAGAGCAAAACAGATACTGCTGTTATGAGCAAGTTCTTCTTCAGAGAGAAACTGATGGAGAATAACTGTTTGCAGAGAACTTCGGAGGGGGGATGGCTAGATGAAGATAGCTCTGCTAAAAGTGGAGTCAACAACAGCAATAGAATGAAAAGAAAGAGAACACACCAGCTCATAATTCCTCTTTTCGACAAGGAGAGGACTTGAGTTCATCTACAAGTGCTCCATACCACACACACATTAGAGATCAAGACTGTTAAACATGAAAGGAAGGAATATAAAGTTGGTTTGTTTGATGGAGGCTAAAATAGAAATACTGTCTCTAGTAACTCTTAAAGGACTTTTGCTGATTAGGACTTTATGACAAGATAAGAATTCGTTAACAGATAAAAGATGAGAGTGGGAAGAACAAATTATTTATTGAATTTAAGAGAAGGTTATACGTTACTAAAATTGTTTATAAGTGGTACCTTGGTACTCATCGTTAGTTGGTGCAATGAGTACCAGAAACAAGGAGTACCAAACGAATTTTTCTCACAAGGAATAATGTAGAGTCACAAGGCAGCCGGCACTGACAAGTTTTAGCTTGTGCGTTGAGTACCAAACAAACGAATACCGGGACAAAATTTTCATATCAAAATGCATTGAGTATCATATTTAATGATACTCAATTTAATGGTACTCAAAACAGTTGAGTACCAAGGTACCACTGTATGTATGTGTTGTGATGAAGGGGTAAGTCCTATATATATTTTTCCCCTCTACTATAGTATATTCCTAGTTTTTCTTCTTTCTCTAGTTTTTCTTTTTCTTTTATTTCTTAGTCTGCATTTGTTCTTAGCTTTCAAATCGTAATGTTTAGTAAAATTACTATTTCTGAAAAGAGAATTATTGCTTGCAAAGAAGAAATACCTTTAAACCATCTCTGCCCTAAAATATGAAGGTGAAATTTAAGATGACACCTCTGGGATGCCCTGGTTCGGATTAGTTTGCCAGCAAAGTTCCCCAACACGCAGGTTGATCTTACTGTAACAGCTCTTGCTACATTATTCATGCAAGTGGTCAAGATTTTGCCTGGAAGGTAAAATCCTGGAGATCAAAGGCAACTTTATTTATTTATTTAGACCTTCAAACCTTACACACACACACACACACACACACACACACACACACACACACACATAGTTGGGGGGGGAAGCTGAATGTAGGTCAACTGACAACAACACAATGATCTGCATTCTTAATTCTTTCCCTGTTAGTCCCCACCTTCAATGTCTTCTGTCAGCAGAAGTTCAAAAGAAATCTGATTTTAAAAGTTGCTGAAGGTTTCTTGCTTTCATTGCAAAAAAAAAAAAGAAAGAATTCAAGTGTCAGATTTCTGTCAGGTATCTTTCTCTCTCCCCACCGCCACCCACTTTCCTCTAGCTTTCTTATTTCTTTAAAATAGCCTTCCTCGCAAGCTTGCATTTTTCAGCCAGGTAAACTATGACTCCCATCCACCCAAACTGAAGGATCAACAAAATAGGCCACCTTAAGCGTTAAAGAGTATAAAAAGATAAAACATGTCTTATTGCTGCTTATGTCTGACTCCAGCTTTGAGAGTTATTATCATCTGGAATAACCCTACGATAGACTGACAGATCTGCCACGGATAGCCTAAATACGGTATTTAGGTGATTTTACATGCCATGCATAAGGGAAAGGAAGCGAAATTTCTGGCACATAATTGATAATGCAGATTCTACTGCATTTCCATGATTGATCTCTAAGACAATTGACTCGCTCCCAGTTGGCTGCTGCAAGATAATAGCTATGGTTTTATTTTTCTTTTAAGTTTAACTCTCAGAGCTGAGGCAAATGGATTTGTTTCCCCCTTTGTCAACCATACTCATATGCTGAAAACCCTCAGAGAATTTCTGAAATCCTCTTTGGGCATCTCTGTGAAGCCCCCTCCAGCTGAGGCAAGCTGAAACACCAACATTAGCAATAGAAGAGAATATTTGTAGCTCAGGTTTGAACTACGGAGCCTTGAATGCTCTCCGAGCTTGGTTGTTTTCTTGCAGATATTTCATTACCCAACTAGGTAACATCATCAGTGCTAGAAGGGAGTGGGGTTTGCCCTCAAAAGAGACAAGATAAAAAGGAAACCAAAAGACCAAAACACCTTCTCACCATCAATGAACACCCAGATAAACAGAGATTGAGACCAAGATTAACACAGACCAACAGTCAAGCAGTAAACAATGCCCCCAATCAAGAAATTACCAACTCAAACAAACAATAAACAATCAATCCCAATCCTAATCAAGAATACTTCTACCAAGCAAGCCACTTGTATAAAAACAGAAAGCAAACACCATTCCTTCTATCACTGATGATATGACCTAGTTGGGTAATGAAATGTCTGCGAGACAAGAACTAAGCTCAGAGAGCATCCTCACATCATTAGTTGCCACCAGGAGGGGGAAAAACAGCACACTGATCTTCACCACCAACTGAACCCAAGGACAACTTTTAGGCATCACGCGGTGGCTCAGTGGGTTAAGACGCTGAGCTTGTCTATCAGAAGGTCGGCAGTTTGGTGGGTTGAATCCCCAGTGCCACGTAACAGAGTGAGCGCCTGTTACTCGTCCCAGCTTCTGCCAACCTAGCAGTTCGAAAGCACGTAAAAATGCAAGTAGAAAAATAGGGACCACTACGGTGAGAAGGTAACAGCGTTCCGTGCGCCTTTGGCATCTAGTCATGCTGGCCACATGACCACGGAGATGTCCTCAAACAAGCACTGGCTCTTCGGCTTTGAAACGGAGATGAGCACCGGCCCCTAGAGTTGGAAACGACTAGCACGCATGTGCGGGGGAACCTTTACCTTTAATCATTTCTTAAGGTATCAGAATGTGAGCTTTTTATCAAGGTGTGCTCCATCACTGAAGGAGATTAAGTCAGGCACAGGACAATAATATTTTTTTTCATCCGATACACAGGGAAGAATGAACGAAGACAAGAACAGTCTAGACAGGATTAGACCAATGATCCATCTCATCCAATCCTTCATCTGTTGAGACTCTAGACCAGGGGTAGGCAACCTTGGCTCTTTTATGACTCGTGGACTTTAACTCCCAGAATTCCTGAGCCAGCATGGCTCAGCTTGGAAACCTCTCCCTTTCCCCTCAGCATGGCTGGCTCAGGAATTCTGGGAGTTGAAGTCCACGAGTCATAAAAAGCCAAGGTTGCCTACCCCTGCTCTAGACAGAATGCGGAGAACAAAGATGATCAGGGGACTGGAGGCTAAAACATATAAAGAAATGTTGCTGGAATTGGGTATGTTGTGGGCGCTCCATCATTGGAGATTTTTACAAAGAGACTAGACAGTCACTTGTCTGAAATGGTATAGGTTCTCCTGCTTGAGCAGAGGGCTGAAGACCTCCATGGTTCTATTCTATTCTATTCTATTCTATTCTATTCTATTCTATTCTATTCTATTCTATTCTATTCTATTCTATTCTACTCTGTTCTGTTCTGTTCTGTTCTGTTCTGTTCTTATGAAAAGAAGGACGAGGGGTGATATGATAGCAGTGTTCCAATATCTCAGGGGTTGCCACAAAGAAGTGGGAGTCAAGCTATTCTCCAAAGCACCTGAAGGCAGGACAAGAAGCAACGGGTGGGAAATAATCAAGAAGGGAACCAACTTAGAAATAAGGAGAAATTTCCTGACAATTAATTAGTGGAATGGCTTATCTTCAGAAGCTGTGGCTGCTTCTTCACTGGAGGTTTTAAAAATAGACTGGGCCACCACATGTCTGAAGTGCTTTAGGCTCTCTTGCTTGAGCTGATTTCAGATTGAGAAGACGTTTGGTAACAATCAACTGGGCAACCTCCCCTCCTTCTTAAAAGAGATGAGGCACTCCCACTTTACATCAAAAGGATGCAACAGAAGGAACCAGAATCTTCTCAATCTCCATGCCGACATTTTTCACTTGAAAGTAAAGTCATTGTTGGTATTTTTGTGTTGCTACATTACAGTTCTTAATAAAGGTAATTAATTTGAGTCTGAGATCCTTGGAGCTGACCACTTTCTAAACAAATGGCTACCACCCTCTTGCTCTCATTTGGGCTGAGTTGTCTCTTACTCCTGCACTTCCTCCCTCCCACGGATCCACCTCCTCTCTACATACACTACTTATCACATTATTATATTTAACTAAAATAATCAAATTGGGAGAACACCTGGTTAAGTATCTATGGCCACAGATTTATCTGTTTTTCTCTACTATCCCTTGGGTGAAATGTAGTACACCTGGGATACTACATTGGCAAAACACATAAGCTTGTTACAGAATCAGGACAAACAACTCAGCAATTGGTTTGGTATGAAAGGCAATACATTTAAGAGTTTGGGAAAATGGCATATGATCCCACAGATTGCTAGCATGAAGAATCAGGACATGTTATGTTCTATTTATGGTGATTCATTACTCTCGCTACACATACGAATCTAGTCCACTAATGGTATGCACTAAATTGGCACTAGATAAAGAGTTAATGGAATTCAAGAGAAGTTGGACTTTGACCATTTGTGGGAACATAACAACTCCAGGCTGATTCCTCTCTTGACACCACCTGCAGTCTTTTCCTATCCTTCTACAGAGATGTGCTTTAGCATTTCTATTGTAATATCACCAAGAACACTAGAGTGAAAAACCCTGTTGTGTCTCCCAACCATCTCTGGTCCTGCTAATTATAGAGGGTGGGGTGAGTTTGGCTTTAAAAACTGGTACACCTATTTAAACAGCTCCAAAACACTTGCAAGTAAAGAAACACATTTCTTAATCATTGCAAAATACAAATTTGCAAACTTTCTGTGTACATCCCCTGACCCACAAAAAGTTCATTTCATTCTAATTATAACTTAGCCATGCCAGAATACTAAAAGTTCCCCAGCAATGCTGAAAAAAGGCTGACCTAATAATCCAGACATGAAAATATCGTTTCCAAGCGATATTTTACTCAGAACCCTAAAGGAGAGAATTAGCTGAGCCCTGAAACCAACCTCTAGAAATGAACAATACACAAGACATAGGAGACAATGATAGGACATATCTAAAGCCACTGCATGCCAAAAGAGCTAAGATAGTAACCGTTCAAAAAGGGAGAAAATTTAAAAAAATGCTGATTCTACATGTATTCCTCAGGCAAAGAAATGTGATTACTGATGGATTGGAGAATTATTGGCCAGAGAGTGCTCCAAAATTTATTGGAATTGGGGAGGGAGGAATGGATGGATGGATAACAAGAACAGAACAAACGGAGGGGCAATCAAACTAAAGCATTCCAGACCGTGGTCCAAGATAGTTTGCTCAATGAACATATTTCCAGTTCCAATACATTTAAATTATTCTGACAAAATCATACTGGAGCAAGTGGGAGATTGAAGCAAAAAAAAAAAGGAGAAGAGATTTCAGGTGAATCTCTTTTGATCTTTATAAGTGCCTAAAGGTAAAGGTAAAGGTTCCCCTGCACATGCGTGCTAGTCATTTCCGACTCTAGGGGCCGGTGCTCATCTCCGTTTCAAAGCCGAAGAGCCAGCGCTTGTCCGAGGACGTCTCCGTGGTCATGTGGCCGGCATGACTAGACGCCAAAGGCGCACGGAACGCTGTTACCTTCCCACCGGAGTGGTCCCTATTTTTCTACTTGCATTTTTACGTGCTTTCGAACTGCTAGGTTGGCAGAAGCTGGGACGAGTAACAGGCACTCACTCTGCTACGCGGCACTCGGGATTCGACCCGCCAAACTGCCGACCTTCTGATCGACAAGCTCAGCGTCCTAACCCACTGAGCCACCGCGTCCCTTATAAGTGCCTATTGATGAATTATTAGAAAGCCATATCATCTCACCTTCTCCTTCCAAACCTACTGATCAACAATGACCTCTGGAGTCCTTGGTGCTCTCTGAGCTTCGTTGTTTTCTTGCCGACATTTCATTCCCCAACTAGATAACAATTAAGTGTCAATCACAAGTGAAGACAGAGTAGCTTTGTGTCTAACAAAGCTGTGATATGAAAGATTTGTCCAGGGTTTTTGGAGGGAACATTTTATATTTGTTGCAATGAAAGAGAAGCATATGCACAAAATTGAGGTAGGGGTTCCTGATTGCCGTTGAGTTGTTCCTCTCTCAGTTCTCTTCATCAAAAATATAAATAAATATTAAGCATTTGCTTTTACTCATCTTGAAAGGATTCTTTGGGACAGACAGAAGACATTGCTCAGGACAGATAAAATATGGTCGATAATACTATGTTTTTATTAGGTCTAGCCAACGCCAAGGTGAGCTTGTCGATTGGAAGGTCGGCAGTTTGGCGGGTCGAATCCTGAGTGCCGCGTAACAGAGTGAGCGCCTGTTACTCGTCCCAGCTTCTGCCAACCTAGCAGTTCGAAATCACGTAAAAATGCAAGTAGAAAAATAGGGACCACTACGGTGGGAAGGTAAAGGCGTTCTGTGCGCCTTTGGCGTCTAGTCATGCCGGCCACATGTCCACAGAGACATCCTTGGACAAGTGCTGGCTTTTCGGCTTTGAAACGGAGATGAGCACCGGCCCCTAGAGTCGGAAACGACTAGCACACATGTGCGGGGGAAACTTTACCTTTACCTAATGCCAAGATAAAGTCCTGCTTTCCACTCACAGGGATTGATTTTAGAATCCCTACTTCAAGGAGAACTCACCACTTCAAGGGGCATCCTGTTCCACTGGCTGATACCGTATAGTTAAGAACTTTCTCCTGAATCTAGTATGAACCTTCTTCCTTATAGTTTTTACCCGTTGGTTCTCCTCCTGCATTTGAGGACACTAGATAGGTCCACTCCCTCTTTAATATTACAACCCTGCAGTTATTTGAAGACTACTATCATATCAGCCCTTGGTCAATTGATGGAACTTATCCAGATCCTTTATCTGTTCTTCATAACACTTGATTTCCAGATATCTCCCATCTTGGTAGCTTTCTCTGAACTTGTTCTAAATTGCCCTTTTAAAGTACAGTTCCAAAAACTGGGACACAGTATAGACTCCGATCTTGGCAGTGTAGAATGGAACAGACACTTCCCATGATCGTTGTCAACTTACAACTTAGTGACTGGTCAAAGTTACAATAGACCCTGAAAAAGGGAATTATGCCCCAGACATCATCATCATCATCATCATCAATCATCATCATCATCATCATCATCATCAGTTGGAAGGGACCTTGGAGGTCATCTAGTCCAATCCCCTGCTCAGGCAGTAAACCCTATACCATTTCAGACAAATCTCTTCTTAAAAACTTCCAGTGTTGAAGCATTCACCGCTTCTGGAGACAGATTGTTCCACTGGTTAATTGTTCTGTCAGGAAGTTTCTCCTTGGTTCTAAGTTGCTTCTCTCCTTGACTAGTTTCCATCCATTGCTTCTTGTCCTGCTTTCAGGTGCTTTGGAGAATAGCTTGACTCCCTCTTCTTTGGGGCAGCCCCTGAGATATTGGAAGACTGCTATCATGTCACCCCTCGTCCTTCTCTTCATTAAAGTGGACATACCCAATTCCAGCAACCGTTCCCTATATATTTTAGCCTCCAGTCCCCCAATCATCTTTGTTGAAGATCTAACATCCCCCATGGTCACATGACTGCATTTTGTGCTCTCAACAACCGCCTGACATTTATGGCCATTTGCAGTAACCCATGGTCATAAGATTACAATTTATGACGTTTTGCTGGAAACAAGCATTTACTTCCAATTTCCAGAAAAAAAGTTGCCATAGTGAGCAATGGGTTCGCTTAACAATTGCATCATTTATGCCTTTCATTCTTCCAATCAAACGGTAGAATTCTCCATGTTCAATGTTATTCTACACCATTCTTCCTTCAAGTACCTAAGAACTGATACACTAAGCTTTAGTATTGACTAGCCCTGTATTAGGGTTTATTTCCTGATTCATTATCCTTTGGGGGAATGTCCCCTTTGTTTTGTCACTTTCCTTGGGAACTTTCAAATAACAAACTTAACAAGTGATTGGGTTGAGAGTTTTGTTTATTTTAATTTTTTTTTAAAAAAAACTGTCCGATTATCTATTAGCACTTCTACAAGGAAGGCTCAAAGATTCTATTGTTTCTTAATTGTCAATTTGCATCCTTGAAAGGTGTTGTAGTTTTTTTTTTTCTCTTTTACTTGGTGGTTTAAAATTGCTTCTACGTCTGCATAACCATTAATTGTTTATTAAAATGCCATATATTTTGGTTAACTATAGGAAGGAAGGAAGGAAGGAAGGAAGGAAGGAAGGAAGGAAGGAAGGAAGGAAGGAAGGAAGGAAGGAAGGAAAGGGTGGGAGGCAGGGAGAGGAGGAGGAGGAGGAGGGAGGGAGGGAGGGAGGGAGGGAGGGAGGGAGGAAGGAAGGAAGGAGGGAGGGAGGGAGGGAGGGAGGAAGGAAGGAAGGAAGGAGGGAGGGAGGGAGAGGAGGAGGAGGGAGGGAGGGAGGGAGGGAGGGAGGGAGGAAGGAAGGAAGGAAGGAAGGAAGGAAGGAAGGAAGGAAAGGGTGGGAGGCAGGGAGGAGGAGGAGGAGGAGGAGGAGGGAGGGAGGAAGGAAGGAAGGAAGGAAGGAGGGAGTGAGGGAGGAAGGAAGGAAGGAAGGAAGGAAGGAAGGAAGGAAGGAAGGAAGGAAGGAAGGAAGGAAAGGGTGGGAGGCAGGGAGAGGAGGAGGAGGAGGAGGGAGGGAGGGAGGGAGGAAGGAAGGAAGGAAGGAAGGAGGGAGGGAGGGAGGGAGGGAGGGAGGGAGGAAGGAAGGAAGGAAGGAAGGAGGGAGGGAGGGAGGGAGGGAGAGGAGGAGGAGGGAGGGAGGGAGGGAGGGAGGGAGGAAGGAAGGAAGGAAGGAAGGAAGGAAGGAAGGAAGGAAGGAAGGAAGGAAGGAAGGAAGGGCTGTGGTGGTGTAGTGGTTAGAATGCAGTATTGCAGGCCAATTCACTGCCCACTGCCAGGAGTTTGATCCTGACCGGCTCAAGGCTGACTCAGCCTTCCATCCTTCCAAGGTTGATAAAATGAGGACCCAGATTGTTGGGGCAATAGGCTGAAATTTGTAGACCACTTAGAGAGGGCTGTAAAAGCACAGAGAAGTGGTATATAAGTCTAGGTATTATTGGTAAGAGGAAGGAAGGAAGGAAGGAAGGAAGGAAGGAAGGAAGGAAGGAAGGAAGGAAGGGAGGGAGGGTTTTTAAACATTTTATATCTGGGGTTTTTTTCAATTCCCTCCCTTTCTTGTTTCATACTTTCCTATATATAAATAACTGATGTTGTGATTTAGGAGTACGGTATATGTAGATGTGTTATGATGTGAAAATTCAGCACCCACAAACAGTATTTATTACATTCAAAATCAGTGCATTAAAATATCTATTTTGCAACTACGAGCAGGCATAAAATTCTAGGGAAGCTATTCTTCAATTGGCTGTACTTTTTTTATTACTGCTGGGTTCAATTGTACATTTTCCCAGTAATATGAATTCTCTCTCTCTCTCCCCACAGCTCGACTTGAGCAGACAAACATTTTAAAACACCGTAATGCAAGTCCTTGTTTGGTATCAAACTGTGGTAATAAAAATAATTTCCTTCAGAGATGATTTCACTGGATTTCCTGAATCCTGGATTGATCGTGTGCCATCAAATCACATAAGAACACCTTTTTCAGGATGATCTAGTCTTCAGCCTAAGCCTTCAGCGGTTCTGCTGGTGTACTCATCAATGTTGTAAGTAAACATATCCACTTTGCTTCTGCTGTTCCTCTTCTTTTATCTCGCTACACTTTTCCCCTGTGTTATGCAGTTCTCAATAGCAATAGCAACAGCACTTAGACTTAAATACCACCCCACAAGGCATTACAGCACTCTCTAAGCAGTTTACGGAGTCAGCCTACTGCCACCAACAATCTGGGTCCTCATTTTACCAACCTCGGAAGAATGGAAAGCTGAATCAACCTCGGTCAGGATCGAACTCCAGGCTGTGGGCAGAGTTAGCTTGCAATACAGCATTCTAAGCACTGTGCCACCAGGACCAGGCCCTCCCTCCCTCCCTCCCTTCCTTCCTTCCTTCCTTCCTTCCTTCCTTCCTTCCTTCCTTCCTTCCTTCCTTCCTTCCTTCCTTCTTAGCAATAGCACTTAGTCTTATATACCGTTTCACAGTGCTTTACCGCCCTCTCTCAGCAGTTTATGGAGTCAGCCTACCACCCCCAACAATCTGGGTCCTCATTTTACCAACCTCGGAAGAATAGAAGGCTGAATCAACTTCGGTCAGGATCGAATTCCAAGCTGTGGGCAGAGTTAGCTTGCAATACAGCATTCTAACCACTGTGCCGCCATGGCTCAAGACAGCAGGATCTTCACATAATGTGTCCAAAGTATGATCCTTTGAACCTGGTGATTTGTGCTTCAAGTAGAAGCTATGGATTTGTTCTACCAACCACCTATTTGTTTCTTGGCCGTCCAACTCTATTCTCAGGAGTCTTCTCCAAAAACAAGACTCAAAAGCATCAATCAATCAGTCAGTCAATCAATCCTCCTTCCAAGTCTGACTGTCATTTCCATACAGTGTCCCGGGAAAAATCACTGCTGCACAATTCCGATCTTCGCAGATGTAAACGTATCACCGCGTCTGAGTCACTTTTCCAAGGTTTCCCCGGCTATCTTGGCAGGGTCTAGGTAAGACAACCCCCTGAGGGACAATTCAATGCTGTATTAATCATTTTGTTCAGGTACTTTTATTATAGGTGACCACGTTTTTTTCAAAATTATTGTAACTCTTGTATTTCTGGATTGACTTTATTTTATTGTCATTGGCTACAGTTCCGTTTGAAATTAATTTAACTTTGCATTGGTTAGTCTGCAGTTGTTCTTAGCTTTCAAATCGTAATGTTTAGTAAAATTACTATTTCTGAAAACTTTGCATTTGTTGAATTGCCCCCACCGCAAGTTGTCCCACGGCAAATTGACCATGACAAGTTGGCCTATTCTGATCTTACCAAGTGCTCATCCATAATGTATTTGTTGGCCATTGGTTCTTTTACCATTTATTCTCACTCCTAAAATGCTAGAAGCCTCCTACTTATGTCAGTGTTATTTTAAAGGCAAGTTGCTCTACCTATTGTCTTGAATTTGGTTATCTTTATATCCAATTCTCCTTTTTTTTGTCTACTCAATTTTCTATACTAGAGGTTGCAGATCATTTACCTTTTCAACTATCGGAACAGTGTCATCAGCATAGTACAGGCTATTGCAATAGAGCCGTGGTGGCACAGTGGTTAGAACGCAGTATTGCAGGCTAACTCTTCCAATTGCCAGGAGTTCGATCCTGACCAGCTCAAGGTTGACTCAGCCTTCCATCCTTCCGAGGTTGGCAAAATGAGGACTTCGATTGTTGGAGACAATAGGCTGACTCTGTAAACCACTTAAAGGGCTGTAAAAGCACTATGTAGCAGTATATAAGTCTAAGTACTATTGCTATTGATGTTTCATCCTCCATTTTTTTTAAAAAAACAAAACCTCAAAACAAATTCTTCTCTGTTTATTTTCTGCATACACATAAATAAGTAAGTAGAGAACACTGTCTCTGTCCTTTGGCAACCTTGAACCAGTCCTGTTTTGCAATGTTTCATCCATGCATGGCTCTTCCTGTCTATATTTCCCACACAAAGTTGAGGATTGTAATCACTCAGGCACCAGGTTATGTTTACCCCATATGTAGATACAGTGTTGATTAATTCATTAATTTATACAATAGAATCAAGATCATGTGAAGTATTAATACCACTTTACAAGGCCTTGGTAAGGCCACACTTGGAATACTGCATCCAGTTTTGGTCACCACGATGTAAAAAAAGATGTTGAGACTCTAGAAAGAGTACAAAGAAGAGCAACAAAGATGATTAGGGGACTGGAGGCTAAAACATATAAGGAACGGTTGCTGGTATTGGGTATACCTAGTTTAATGAAGAGAAGGACAAGAGGTGACATGATAGCAGTGTTCCAATATCTCAGGGGCTGCCCCAAAGAAGAGGGAGTCAAGCTATTCTCAAAAGCGCCCGAAGGCAGGACAAGAAGCAACGGATGGAAACTAGTCAAGGAGAGAAGCAACCTAGAACTAAGGAGAAACTTCCTGACAGTTAGAACAATTAATCAGTGGTGCAACCTGCCTCCAGAAGCTGTGAATGCTCCAACACTGGAAGTTTTTAAGAAGAGACTGGACAGCCATTTGTCTGAAATGGCATAGGGTTTCCTGCCTGACCAGAGGTTTGGACTAGATGACCTCCAAGATCCCTTCCAACTTTATTATTATTATTATTATTGGGTAGATTTCTGGTGGTGTCTTTCAAGCATGCCTTGCAAACATCTAATTTCTAGAAAAATAAGCTGGACTTGCTGTTATTACTGATATTTTTTCAATGCTGACTGAAGCACAAATGTGAGTTGGGATTAATGGCCCAACCATTAATAGTACTGTTACACTAATACCAGAAACAATAAATAATAACTTTTGTCCGGATATTGAACTAAACAGTATAAACATATAAGCACGTACACCTAAGCCACTTTGCAGCAAACCATTCTCAGGCTTCGAGAACTTTGACCCAGAATGACAACAACAACAACATCCACCAGGAGATGGGAACAAGCAGTGGCCACAATATCGTTCTGCCCAATTAGCACTTTTATTGCAGATTGAACTGGCACATAGAAGGGCACAGATGCATTATTTCTTTTTCAAGTCAAGTATTATTCATCACGTAGTATTTAGCCATTACAAAATTGCCACCAGAATAAACACTCACAATTTAAATTGCAATTATTTCTATATTTGCATCTATGCATATTAATGTCAAAAGCAAAGTCGGAGTTTGCCGGAACTCTGCAGACTCCACTTTTTCAGCTCAATTTCCTCTTGCAGGAATCCATATTTTTTTTGTTTTGTTTTTTGGATTAAATGTATTTGGGCTGTTATGATCGCCTAGCTTAGCTATCTGGCTGTTTTGCAAAGAACATGTTGGAGATATAAATATATTTTTTCCCCTAATTTCCTCGCCAGCAAAGAGCTATTGTTTATCTGACATCAGCCATGCATAAGAGGAAGCAATCAGAGGCTTGATTCCCCCAACCAAAGATGTGCAGAAGTACAAAATAGCTGAAAGGACTTCCGAAAGCCACATGAGAAGCCAGCATGCCAGCTGCCACCACCTTCAGACTGGTTTGGTGAGAAGAGTCCAGCAATGCTTTATTATGGGTTTTCTACTGAAGGTTCTTGGAAAATAGTGCTTCCCCCCCACCCCAGATTGTCTGCTGAGCTCAATTACTCCTCAAGGTGAATTCTAAAACATGCAAAACTCATGACTGAGCAAAGCTGACGGTTCTCTGTGCATTTGGTGTTAGAGTTTCATACTTGGCCATCTGAACCACATGGATCATGATGAGAGAGAGAGGGAGAGAGAGAGAGAGAGAGAGAGAGAGAGAGAGAGAGAGAGAGAGAGAGAGAGAGAGAGAGAGAGAGAGAGAGAGAGAGAGAGAGAGAGAGAGAGAGAGAGATGGATGATATGAAGTCTGTTGCTATCCACCTACCTACCTAATCAATAATCAATAGCCTATAACAGTCTATTATAATAGTCAAGGTATTATAGTCAAGCTATAGTCAAGCTATTATAATAGTCAAGCTATTATAATCCAAAGCACCTGAAGGCAGGACAAGAAGCAACGGATGGAAACTAATCAATGAGAGAAGCAACCTAGAACTAAGGAGAAACTTCCTGACAGTGAGAAAAATTAATCAGTGGAACAACCTGCCTCCAGAAGCTGTGAATGCTCCAACACTGGAAGTCTTTAAGAAGAGACTGGTAGACATTTGTCTGAAATGGTATAGGGTTTCCTGCATGAACACAGGGTTGGACTAGAAGACCTCCAAGGTCCCTTCCAACTCTGCCATTCTATTCTATTCTATTCTATTCTATTCTATTCTATTCTATTCTATTCTGTTCTGTTCTGTTCTGTTCTGTTCTGTTCTGTTCTGTTCTGTTCTATTCTATTCTATTCTATTCTATTCTATTCTATTCTATTCTATTCTATTCTATTCTATTCTATTCATCTACAGTATCCAATTTTCCCTGTAGCTGTAGTAAGATTGGGTTCCCTGCTAAGAATGTTTTTTTTTTATTAAAAGTGGATGTATATTACTGTTTCCTTTTTATTTTGAAAGCTGCATGATGAGATTGGCATCCAGTTTTTCTTCCCATTATTTTCTTCCCATTATTAAAGAGCATCCTCTTATGTCAGTTTGCATGTATTGCTCATATTTCCCAAATATATCAATTGTTTTTAAACAATTTTTAAGTAATAAATTTTTGGTCTGGTTACAATTGGATTTTGAAAAATCCAGAAAAATTAGATATGGTCACTCCTTATATGAGTCATAAACAAAACTAGGATTTTTATATGTATATAAAAACAGGAGTCAGCAGCAAACTACTTCAGCCCCATTCCCAAGAAACTAGACATCACCACGATTTGAATTCAACTCAAAGTAGACTTTAGCTTGATCATATATATAGGACGTCTCCATGGTCATGTGGCCGGCATGACTAGACGCCAAAGGCGCACAGAACGCTGTTACCTTCCCACCGTAGTGGTCCCTATTTTTCTACTTGCATTTTTACATGCTGTCAAACTTCTAGGTTGGCAGAAGCTGGGATAAGTAACAGGCGCTCCACTCTGTTACGCAGCACTCGGGATTCGACCCGCCAAACTGCCGGCCTTCTGATCAACAGGCTCAGCGTCCTAACCCACTGAGCCACCGCGTCCCATATCTATATCTATATCTATATCTATCTATCTATCTATCTATATCTATCTATCTATCTATATCTATATCTATCTATCTATCTATCTATCTATCTATCTATCTATCTCTATCTATCTATCTATACGTAGACGTAGACGTAGATGTAGACGTAGACGTATACATATACATATACATATACATATACATATACATATACATATACATATACATATATATATATATATATATATAATTTTTTAAATAACTTAAGGTGATGAATACACACAATACTCCTTCCTTCTATTTTCTCCACAACAATCCTGTAAGGTGGGTTGGGCATAGAGAAGGTGACTGGTCCATAGTCCCCCAGCTGGCTTTCATACCTAAAGCAGGACTTGAACGCACCGTCACCTGGTGATTGGCCCAAAGTCATCCAGCCTGATTTCATGCTTAAGGTGGGACTAGAATTTATGTTATTTTTTTAAATTTCAAATTATTCCACAATGTTGGAGAAAGCATGGATGTACATAAATAATTTCCTTCCAGTTCCCTGCAGTTTCAGGAAGTACGGCTAAATTTGCATTTTAAGGATCAAAGATGTGTTTTTTTCCTCCCCACTTTTACTTTACACAGATCTTGTTCTGAGGCACCATTTCGAAAGGCCAATCGACTTTAACAGTTGCACTAAAATGGTATTAATGTTTTCAGATCCCACTTCCGATTTTTCCTGCTGGAACGCCTGCCAAACACATTCTTCAACAGATACTAAAATAATCTGGATAGCTGACATGCTTTCCAAAATTTTCAGTGGAAAATTGCCAGAACTGACATCTGTGAAAAAGTGGGCAAGCTTTATTATCCACAGAGAGTATACAAGTTGTTGGATATATTTTTTTTCCACCTCCACGTGCCTCTTTCTAGAAAAAAAAACAACAACATTCTGCTATTCTATGTGACTGAATCAGATGCCAAATAATACTTAACCCTTTCAACATTTTCCAAAACTGTAGCTACAGAGATAGCTTTATCTGGCAACTATTTATCAGAGATAACTCCAAAAAAAAAGGGGGGGGACAAGAATTCCAGTTTTTCCTCAAACTGACATAAATACTGTATAACTTGAAACATACACCCACACACCCACATGTGTGTATGTGTATGTATACTGTGTGCGTAGATGTACATGTTGATTCTCCAAAGCCCCCGAAGGCAGGACAAGAAGCAACGGATGGAAACTAATCAAGGAGAGAAGCAACCTAGAACTGAGGAGAAACTTCCTGACAGTTAGAACAATTAACCAGTGGAACAACCTGCCTCCAGAAGTGGTGAATGTTTCAACACTGCAAGTTTTTAAGAAGAGACTGGACAGCCATTTGTCTGAAAGGGTATAGGGTTTCCTGCCTTAGCAGGGGGTTATACTAGATGACCTCCAAGGTCCCTTCCAACTTCTTCTTCTTCTTCTTCTTCTTCTTATTATTATTATTATTATTATTATTATTATTATTATTATTATTATTATTATTATTATCATCATCATCATCATCATCATCAGATGGAAACTAGTCAAGGAGAGAAGCAACCTAGAACTAAGGAGAAACTTCCTGACATTTAGAACAATTAAAAAGTGGAACAGCCTGCCTCCAGAAGTTGTGAATGCTCCAAGACTGGACATTTTTAAGTAGAGAGTGGACAGCCATTTGTCAGAAATGGTATAGGGTTCCCTGACTAAACCTCTGGTCCTGGTGACTGACCCAGATGGATCCTGCAAAATTATCCTGGGACAGATGCCTTTGATTAGTTCCTCAACTCTGATTTAAATAGAGGGTCAATGCTCACCTCTCAGGGATGTAGAAATGGATGCTTTGCATTATTCAGTCTGTTGACTTCTAAAGTCCCTTCCCACTGCCTGGTTTTAAGAAATGAGAATCCAGTCCAAATAGCTGTCTTCCAATATTTCAGGGGCTGCCCCAAAGAAGAGGGAGTCAAGCTATTCTCCAAAGGGCCTGAAGGCAGGACAAGAAGCAATGGAAGGAAACTAATCAAGGAGAAAAGCAACCTGGAACTAAGGAGAAATTTCCTGACAGTTAGAACAATTAACCAGTGGAACAACCTGCCTCCAGAAGTTGTGAATGCTACAACACTGGAAGTTTTTAAGAAGAGACTAGACAGCCATTTGTTTGAAATGGAATAGGGTTTCCTGCCTGAGCAGGGGGCTGGACTAGAAGACCACCAAGGTCCCTTCCAGCTCTATTCTATTCCTTTAAAAAACTGTAGTTTTTGACATTGTGGCTTTGTTGAACGAGCTGATCCCTACAAGTATGCCAGGCAAACACCTACTTTTTAAGAAATCGCTTTTAAATCAAGTTTTTGATCAAGCAATTTCATAACCACCATGTCTTTTGACAACATGAAACAACTGCTCTTATTATCGTCTTTGACTAATGCTCTGACAAAATGTACTTTGATCCGAGTGGGTGTGCATACAATTTTAATGTTTTTACTTTGCTATGCCCAAGAATTTTCTTGGCCAGCCAGTCTTCTGTGCAAAATGAAACTGGCTAAAAATAGAATGCATAACTTCTGGAGCAGTTCTGTTCAACAATCAGTGGTCAATCTCTTCCTCAAAATTCTGAACATTGTGTTGCAACGGTTTGAAGTTGTTAACTTCAAAAGAGCTGGTATATCAAGGGAGGATGGAATTTCTCAGCTAACTATCATTTTCCATTGTGCATTTTTGCCTTTTTGACTTTAGTGTCCTTATCACAGTTGCAAAGAAGAAAGAATGAAAAATCTGATAAGGTTTGTGAAGGGCCCAGTTGCAGACAAAGCAAAAACTAGCAGAGCCAGTTTTTTCATTATTATTACTTAGCAAAAGGTTTCCTCCATGTGCACAGAATAATTCCTAAGCATTTGACCTAGACCAGATAGTCTGCTCTTGTTGTTGCACAGGTGTTGCTGTTGTTGCTGTTCCAAACTCTATTCAGGTAGAGTGAAGGGTTGCAAAGAATCACCAGAACAATGTAGCAGTGGTGAATTCTGCTCTTATACCTACACTTCTGATCAAACACCACAATTCTCTTCTTATTCCAGTAATCCACATATTTATCTAATAGAAGAGAATACATGTAGCTTGGGGTTGAATTGTGGGGTCCTTGTTGCTCTCTGATTTTGGATGTTTACTTGCAGATGTTTCATTACCCAACTAGGTAATATTATCAAGTCTTAGTGAGTTGGTGAGGGAATAATTTTCTCCTTGGTGTGGTTCCCTATTTAGAGTATTGTTTTCTGCTTGATCGTTTGCCAGGTGTTAATCCCTGCTTATCTGAGCGTTGGCTCCTGAAAAGATGTATTCTGATCTTTTTTGTTTCCTTCTTAGCTTTTTTTTATCATCTCTTTTAAATCGATGTAAATGTGGTTTATTTCTATGTGTCTAGTCTGAATTTCCAGGAATTCCCTAGAACTTTGGATTTAGCTTGGTTTAGGATACTCCGTTTCCCAGCTAACAGTAAGGTTGAATCTCTCTATGGGACTTCACAATATGTATTTATAAATATATATAAATAAATAGTAACTCCGACACGAAGCTAAAATCCAAAGTTTGACCAAAAAATTTAATGTGAAGAAACACTTTTGAATATTCAATGATTTCTGCCAGGACCACCCCATTCAATAGAATGAAGTTGTTCCCTTGAGCCAGGGGTCTTCAAACTTGACCCTTTTATGACTTGTGGACTTCAACTCCCAGAATTCCTCAGCCAGATAATGGAATCTTCCATTATCTTTAAAAGTCTACTTCAGAGTTCCCCCATGTGGTCAAAATCCACACCAAGAGTCAATGTGATTTTGCAAATGGTCCGATAAGTGTCTGGAGTCAAAAGGGGTCAGTAAATGTCTGGGGTTCCATAGGTGGTTGATAAATGATGGAAGATCAGTTGGGGTCAATTAATCTTGGGGGGGTCTGTCCATAGTCCTGAAGGAGAGATGGCTAGTGGAAGATAATAATACTCAGGGTTGGATGGTCAGGCCACCAGTAAGACTGCCTTGATATGTCTCTGTTATTATGTACTCCATAATCTGAAATCACAGTCACAAGTCCTTTAGCTGGTGTTGGCCCTCGTGCATCAAGTTCTTCCTAAGGATGTCGTAATGTATTTGTGTAGTATATGTGAGGATCCAAGCAGTGTTACCCATTTTTAACTGACAGATGGAAATTTTGTCAATAAGTAAATTTTCAATGTACAAGCCAACATTGTTTGATTTATTGGTTGACAATAACCACCGGGACCACCATTATTATCACTATAGTTCATTGTACAGTTAGCTAAACGTTTACTCTGGATTTAGCATTTTTATCCCCGTCTCAACTAACAGTCCTTAATACTATTAGTTAAAGTAGTACTTATTAAATTATTTTCATATATAATTCGTTGGGGGGACAATGAACAATCTGAAATTTCATCAAGGAGTTGATGAGCTGAAGAGTTCGGGGACCTCTGGTCTGCTCAGAAGTAAGTTCCATTATGTTCACATATTTTCTGCTTTGATATTAAGATGAAATATCTCGCAGAAATTTTCTTCATACTCTTTGGCTCTTGAAACTACCTTTGTTTCCCTGTTTCCTATCCATTTCTTTCTCCTTCTCAGCGGAGGCAATGCTGACAAGTTGTCAGGCGTAAACATTGAGTCCTGATGTCTCAATTCATCTCTTCTGCGAAATATAGAGAGCTCCTTAGTTCCTGTCGCAAAACATGTACAACTCCCGTTTTCTCTCTAATACCTTCTACACAATTAGTCCTTGACTTACAACCACATTGGAGCCCCAAAGTTGTTAAATGAGTTTTGCCCCATTTTACGACCTTTCTTGTTACAGCTGTTAAGTGAATCACTGCATTGTTAATTAGTAACACGGCTGTTCAGGGAATCTAGGCTTCCCCACTGACTTTGCTTGTCAGAAATCAGGTGACTCTGGGGCACTGCAACCGTCACAAATATGAGTCAGTTGCCAAATGGCTGAATTTTGATCACATGACCGTGGGGAATGCTCCAACGCTCTAAAGTGCAAAAACAGTCATAAGTCCCTTTTTTCAATGCTGTTGTTAACTTCGAACAGTCACTAAGCAAACTGCCTATAAAAGATTCTCCTCATACCAAGGGTCTTCAAACCTGGCCCTTTTATGACTTCAACTCCCAGAATTCCTCAGCCACCATCGCTAAGAATGGAAACCTCTCCCTTTCTCCTCAGCATGACTGGCTCAGGAATTCTGGGAGTTGAAGTCTACGAGTCATAAAAGAGCCAAGGTGGCCTACCCCTGGCCTAGGCCTAGGCCGCTTTATGACTCGTGGACTTCAACTCCCAGAATTCCTGAGCCAGCCATGCTGAGGGGAAAGGGAGAGGTTTCCATGCTTAGCCATGCTGGCTCAGGAATTCTGGGAGTTGAAGTCCACGAGTCATAAAAGAGCCAAGGTTGCCAACCCCTGAGTCCTAGACCTAAAAGGGAGAGACCTATCGGTCATCCTCCTAAAACATGGATCAGTCTGAGTTGCGCTGCTTTCTTCTTCAAACATTTAATGCAACACTTTTGGAGGGAAGAAATAAAATGCTGGATGCCTCAGATACTAGCCTTCACTCGGAGTGATTTTGCAGTGGTATCTCATGTTTATGTCAAACTGCAGTCTATGAAAGGCTATAGAGATACAGTCTCTGCTGGCTGTAAACAAGCTTATGAGGGGCACACTGACAAAGCGAGATGGATGTAGGGGCTGCTTTAATCAGTTTTGTGGTGTGGAGCTGTGCTTTACAGAAGCAATTAAGGAGTCACCACAGTCAAGCTTGAAAGCAATAATTATCTTTCATCTTGTCCCTTTGTCTTTTTCTTCCCTCGCTCTCCCTTGGCTGTTCAGTGTAAGACTGCAACCAATCTAACATTGGTTGTCTAATCGTTTGCTGGCCCATATTCTGTAGCGGAAGGGATGCGCCTGCATCCAGCACAGGAAGAACAATCAACAAAACCCACGTCTCTTGAAAATACCTTTTTGGGTTCACAGTGTCAAAGAAAGAGGATACATGCTCAACCTCCCCCCTTCCCCCCCACGCTCTCTGAAATCTCCACCCCAGATCTGGATTGAGATTAACCACATCCTTAATCTGTGCAATCCCCAAAGAGGCCGTTTTACAAATACCGAGTTTGATGCCCAACTTCTGCTCTGCATGGGAGATGGACACTTTCGATATTAATGCAGAATAGGTTCTGTGCTTTGATACTTTTAATAGTCCCACCTTTATTCCTCCGTAACAATTAATGCAATATACTGCAAACCATAATGACAGCTGTCATAGGCCGCATTTACGCGGCCGCACTGACAGCTGTCAAAGATGACACATGCGCAGACGCTCCCGCGAGTACACGCGGCCGTTTGACAGCTGTCAAACGCCGCGCATGCGCATTAAGCCGCGAGCTGTCAAAACCGCGGCTATCCCACAGCGACAGCCGCGAGCTGTCAAATACTGACGCATGCGCATTCACTACCCAACTGTCAAACTCGCGGCAAGCCCCCGGCGGCCGCCGCGAGCTGTCAAAGTTGGCGCATGCGCAGTCGCGGCGACGAGCTGTCAAAACGCCGGCCGCCCGCCAAAACCAGCTGACAGGATCCCCTGCCTAGTTACCCGCTAAGCGTTGTCGCTGGGGAAATTCTGCCCTAACAGCTGACTGATTGGCCCCCTGTCTTGGAGGGAAAATGCGCCCAGCTGATTTGCTGTCCCGTTTGACAGCTGCCTATATAAAGCATGTTGTTCACTGTTCCGTTCGTCCGGGCTGACTAAAATAAACCTGTTAACGAAGACGCATCTCCCTTGTCCTTCCTGCCGATAAACTACCTGGCGATGAGGATGGGATCCCGGTACTAGCTGAAGTCACGGGCCAGGAGCGTGCTGTCCGGTCAACCGCTGAAGTCACTAGCTAAGTCACCGACCGGACAAGCCAACCTCCTAGGTGCCCAAAGTACCGCGGACCCGGAATGGCAAACCTAGGACACATAAGGGAGTTCGACGTCCGGCACCCTGAAGGATGGGAGTCGCATTTGGGCCAGGTCGAGGGGTACCTCCTTGTGAATAAAATCACGGAGGACCGCCACAAGGCCGCCGCGCTCCTATGCCTGAGCGGGCCAGCGGTATACGATATCGCCGTTGGCCTCTGCAGCCTGGACCCAGTCGCCACCATTCCGTATGCCGAACTCATAGACCGCCTCAGCAAACACTTCATGCCAAGGCGGTCAGAACTGTATTGGCGGCTCTCTTTCGCCCGACGGAAGCAGCAGCCGGGTGAAAACTCCACTGCTTTCATCGCGACCGTCAGGCACGCCGCCCGCAAATGCCATTTCCCCGACCTGGAGGACCGGATCCGCGATCAAGTTATCGCCGGTCTCCAGAACCCGCGTCTGCAGAGGAAGCTTGTGGCAAAGCCCACAATGGACCTCGCAGAGCTCACGCTGGAGATAATGGCGTACGAAGACAGCCATCGCGACGAAATCGAGTCGTTTGGCGAAAACTCGGGCAACTCTGTCCATCAGGCCAGGGAGCTCGACCAGGGGCCGCCGGAGCCCGAATCCGGGGTCGATGCGATCCTCTCCCGCTTCAACCGGATGACCGCCGGCCGGGAAAGGAGCCGCAACCAAGACCGACAATCGGGCCCCAACACGAAGAAGCCGCAGACCAACGCCAGAGCAAAGTGTGCCAGTTGCGGCGGAAGCCATGCCCAAGCCACCTGCAGGTTTAGGAACGCGAAGTGCCACGGCTGTGGCAAGACCGGCCACATCCGATCAGCATGTCGCAGCCTAAACCGGGAGACCCTCCACGACCTTGACGAGATCCCCGCAGGTAGGACAGTCCCTCCCCGTCCTCAACCAAGGGTTATAGGGTCCGTATGCTCCCTAACAAAAACTCCCGCCAACAACATCCCCAGAGCCAAAGTTAGAACGTGGGTCAAAATACAGGGAATCCCCTGTGAAATGGAGGTCGACTCAGGATCCTCCGTTTCCATCCTGTCAGGGGGCACCCTCCAAAAGATAGCCAACAAAACAAATCACCGCATTCCAATTCACCCTCCAGGGTCTTGCTGGCAGATTTTCAAGGGGCGCAAATAGATTTAAAGGGACAAGCCGTCCTGAAAGTCGATTTTAAAAAATTCTCAGGCCACTTAACAGCCCAAATAACCAAGCAACCAAGAACTAGCCTAATAGGACTATATTGGTTTGAGGCATTAGGCATTCGCCTCGAAGGGACACACCGCATCCAAACCGAGTCTTTAGAAAATATCTGCAAAAAATTTGCGGATGTGTTTGACGGCTCACTGGGCAGATACAATGGCCCCCCCATCGACCTCAAGTTCAAACCAGAGGTCGGACCAATTAGAATAAAAGCCAGAAAAGTTCCCTTCGCCCTAAAACCAAAAATAGACAGGGAACTAGACCGCTTGCTCAAACTAGGAGTCCTAGAACCCACTGACAGCGGAACTTGGGAAACCCCCATAGTGACACCTGTCAAACCCAATGGTGACGTCAGAATCTGCGCAGACTATAAAGCGACCCTCAACCGCGCACTCAACCCGCATGCGTACCCAGTCCCGTCAGTAAGAGATGTTCTATCAGAAATAGGGTCCGGCTCCATTTTCGCCAAATTAGACTTGGCACATGCCTTCCTGCAACTCCCTGTAACCAGGGAAACCGCAGAAGCCCAAACCATAGTAACGCACAGAGGGGCGTTCAAAGTGAACCGCCTCCAATTTGGCATCTCCGTGGCACCTGGAATATTCCAGGAAGTCATGGAGCGCACTCTCAAAGGCATCCCCGGAGTCTGCCCGTATTTTGATGACGTCCTCATCGCGGGCGACTCCTCCCACTCCCTAGCAACCAGGCTGCATGAAGTCCTTTCAAGATTCCGCGCAGCTGGCTTAAAATTAAAACGCGAGAAGTGCTCAATCGGAGTACCCTCCGCAGAGTTCCTGGGGTACAAAATAGACAGCAAAGGCATTCACCCCACCAACGCAAAAATACAAGCAATACAAGCCGCACCCCCCCCTAAAAATAAAACGGAGCTCCAGGCATTCCTAGGGCTCCTAAATTTTTACCATTCATTTCTACCCGGAAAAGCCACAATAGCAGAACCCCTTCATAGACTCCTGGACAAAGGGGCCCCCTGGAAGTGGACCCCACTTCACAATGACAGCTTCAAACAGCTAAAACAATTACTTTCCAGCGATACAACCATATCGCACTACAACGAAACCAAACCTCTATGCATCGCCTGCGATGCTTCACCTTATGGCATCGGGGCAGTCCTCAGCCACTCCCTTAACGATGGCACGCAAGCCCCAATCGCATACTACTCGAGGACACTTTCAAAAACCTAGCGCAATTACGCGCAAATAGATAAGGAAGCCCTGGCTATTGTAGCTGGAATTAAAAAATTCCACGATTACCTCTACGGCAGACCTTTTACAATCTATACAGATCACAAACCTCTCCTGGGCATATTCACATGGGACCGCCAGACCCCGCAAATTTTAACCCCGCGAATGCTTCGCTGGACGACATTCCTCTCTGCCTACTCCTATCAGTTAATCTACAAGCCTGGGAAGGAAATGTCCCACGCAGACGGCCTTAGCAGGCTCCCACTGCCCCAAATAGACCCTGATCCAGCTCCAGCCGGCCAAGTCCTGGCCATACAAGAACTCACAGAATGCCCAGTAACAGCTAAAGACATCGCACTTGCCACAACCAGGGACCCCACCCTCAGCAGAGTACTCTCATGGGTCACATCAGGTTGGCAATCAACCTGCCCCCATCCAACCTTATTTTGCAAAAAGACAAGAGCTTTCAACACATTTAGGCTGCATCCTTTGGGGCTGCAGGGTAATAATCCCCTCATGCCACAGAGCAAGAGTTCTCCAAACACTACATGAGGGCCACCCTGGCATCTCAAAAATGAAGGCTCTGGCACGCAGCTACATCTGGTGGCCATCCTTAGACAGGGACATCGAGCAGCATGTAGCCGGCTGCTATCTCTGCCAGCAAACCAGACCCTCCCCTCCACACGCCCCAGTCCACAAATGGGAAACCACTTCCAATCCTTGGTCCCGCATCCACCTCGATTACGCAGGACCGTTCCAGGGACAAACCTTTTTAATTATTGTAGATAGTTACTCTAAATGGCTGGAGGTTCTCCCGGTTTCAAGCACCACATCAGAGGCCACCATTCAAGCATTAAGGGGAGTTTTTGCCACCCACGGTCTACCAGATGTCATAATCACTGACAACGGACCTCAATTTACCTCCCGTGATTTCCAGATCTTCACGAGGAGGAACTGTATTAGACACGCAACATCGGCTCCGTTCCACCCGTCCAGTAATGGCCTTGCAGAGGTCATGGTAAAGACCACCAAAGACTCTCTGCGCAGAATGATCGTCGGAAACTGGCACCGTCGACTCGCCCGCTTCCTCCTCGCTCACCACTCCACTCCCGTGTCCACCACCGGTAAATCTCCAGCAGAACTAAGATGGGGTCGCCGACTGGTCACTCGACTTGACAGACTGCACCCAGACAGGCCAGCGGCCGAAAAAACCAACAACTTGCCACACAAAACATTCTCTAAGGGACAAAATGTCTGGGCCCGAAATTATGGGGGAAGGGATAAATGGACCCAGGGGGTGGTTCTCGATCAAACCGGCCCCCTTTCATACACCATCAATGCTGGCACGGGACTCACACTACGGAGACACGCAGATCAACTCCGACCCAGGTCACCCCCCAACACCTCCACGCCAGAAACAGCGGCGGAAGAACCTGCACCCCCCAGCACCGTTCACCCAGAGAATGTCCCCGCTCCAGCCGATCTTCCTCCCGAGGAAGCCCCCGCAACAATAGAAAAACCTTCACCTCGCAGATCCACGCGACAGAAAAGGCCGCCAGCATACTTACTGGACTTCGAATGGGCCGGGAGTGCGCCAACAAGTTCCAACACTGTTAAAAGTTAATTCAAATTACTTTGTTCAGTTCAAGGGGGGGGGAAAGGGGTGCAATATACTGCAAACCATAATGACAGCTGTCATAGGCCGCATTTACGCGGCCGCACTGACAGCTGTCAAAGATGACACATGCGCAGACGCTCCCGCGAGTACACGCGGCCGTTTGACAGCTGTCAAACGCCGCGCATGCGCATTAAGCCGCGAGCTGTCAAAACCGCGGCTATCCCACAGCGACAGCCGCGAGCTGTCAAATACTGACGCATGCGCATTCACTACCCAACTGTCAAACTCGCGGCAAGCCCCCGGCGGCCGCCGCGAGCTGTCAAAGTTGGCGCATGCGCAGTCGCGGCGACGAGCTGTCAAAACGCCGGCCGCCCGCCAAAACCAGCTGACAGGATCCCCTGCCTAGTTACCCGCTAAGCGTTGTCGCTGGGGAAATTCTGCCCTAACAGCTGACTGATTGGCCCCCTGTCTTGGAGGGAAAATGCGCCCAGCTGATTTGCTGTCCCGTTTGACAGCTGCCTATATAAAGCATGTTGTTCACTGTTCCGTTCGTCCGGGCTGACTAAAATAAACCTGTTAACGAAGACGCGTCTCCCTTGTCCTTCCTGCCGATAAACTAATTAACCCTATTTAATCCACCATGATGGTGGATGGATCATTAGCACAGGTAATGGAGCATATGTCCTAGGACAGGGGTAGGCAACCTTGGCCGTTTTAAGACTCGTGGACTTCATCTCCCAGAATTCCTGAGCCAGCATTGCTGGCTCAGGAATTCTGGGAGTTGAAGTCCACAAGTCATAAAAGGGCCAAGGTTGCCTACCCCTGTCCTAGGAGTTCCTTATTCTAATTGGATTTAGGTTAACGTTAGCATAGAACTGACACTACGTCTTGGTGAGGCCAAATTTGGAATACTGTGTCCAGTTCTGGAACTACAATTTTCTAAAGGGACAGTAACAAACAGGAGTGAATTTAGAGGATAGCTACTAAGATATAGTCCTCAACTTACAACAGTTCATTTGCTGATGGTTAAAAGTTACAACAGCACAGAGAAAAGGGACCTATGACCATTTTTTGCACTTAGGACCACGGCAGCATCCCCATGGTTTATATACAGATGTTTGACAGCTGATTCACATTTATGATGGTCACAGTGTCCCGGCGTCATGGGATCACCTTCTGATCAAGCAAAGTCAGTGTGCAAGCCAGATCCACTTCACAACCAAATTACTAACTGAACAACTGCAGTGATTCACTTAACAGCTGTGGCAAGGAAAGTCGCAACACGGGGCAAACTCCCTCAACAACTGTCTGGCTTAGCAATGGAAATTTTGAGCTCAATTGGGGTCCTTAGTCAAGGACTACCTACATATGGTCTCCCAAAGTTATCTTTAAAGCTTTGAGGCAAGATGTGGGGGGCACCAGGGGAAGAAATTTTCTACCTGTTTTGCCGCCGATTGAGACAGGAAATGTGAGCAGGAAAGGTGCCTTTGTGCATCCTGGTTTTCTCCCAGCGGTGCTTCATCACTGTCCAACTCAAGCTCCCAGCACAGCTGTGTCTCAGCCTGAGCGTTAGTAGAGGGGCCAGGCTCTTCATCGGATGGTGAGTCTTGGAGCTCCTCAGAGCCTTCCTCTAATGTCACTCCAAGCCCCTCCTCCTCCTCTGATTCCTCAGACTCAGCTGCCAGATCCACTGACTGGTGAGGAATCACAACAATTTGGCTACCAAACCTCAGCTGTATGATCTTGGGGAAATGTAGCACTGCATGAAGTGAGCAGATAATCCACACACCCCAGGCATTCAATGCAGGTCACGGCATGCAAAAAGGTTGTCCATTCCCGAGATGAACTGATAGGGCCTATTCAGACAGATTGATACACAAAGGAAGTCTCAAACAGGTTTGTCTTTCTGTATTTCCAATATTAGATTATTTGAAAGCAGGGGTGCAGGATCAGAGATCTCGGAGTTGCTCACGGGCACCTTAAAAGTCTGAAGTACAATTCACAATGTTTCCCCCCACTCACCCACCCAACCTGTAATCTTTATTCTGGCAAAAGAGGTGAAAGGATTCAATACAAGGGAATAATGATACTAATAGCATGCAATTAACGTATTTTAATTTGAACTCAGTTTAAGTGTAAATGAAACGAACAAGATTCCAGTTTCTTCTGCTCCTACCAACTTTTTGGATTGAAACTCCCTCTTCTTAGCAACAGCCCTCAAGAAGCAGTACGGTCTTCAGTTCCTCCAAAACATCTGTTCTAAACCAGGCCATAATTTCTGAAATACATCCTTTGGGCACATATTCTTCAATCAAAGTTTCCCTCTCAAAATCTCAGCTTCTCTCACCAGGGTGCCCCCCACTCAACATTCCCAAACAATTCCTTTTGCATCACTAAGAGTTCTCTGGAACCAGTCAACATAGAGAGGTTTCCCATGCATAACTCAATTTTCAGTTACCCAATGAAGAGGACTTAATTGACATTTGTACCTGTTTCTATTTGTGATGTGCCAGCAGGGGGCAGCATCTAGCCATGTGGCTGATCTTGGGGGTGGGGGGACACACAAACCCTACAGGGTTACTTAAACCCAGTTAATATTAGGATGAGGCGCCAGCATGATCTACTAGAAAGTCTTTTTTTAAAAATCCAAGCAGAAAAGCAGTTGTGAGCCACTTCAGGACTGTTTCCAAGAAAACGTGAATAAGTACATGCAATCACCCAGAATTGAGTTTATAACATGCTGTATATTTTACACTACTAGATATTTTTTTTTAATCGGGCTATCTAGCTTCTTCAATATAAATTACATTGTGGTGATTACATTGGTGATTATGTCTGCAGCGTCCATTGAATAACAGAATAACAGAGTTGGAAGGGACCTTGGAGGTCCTCTAGTCCAACCCCCTGCTCAAGCAGGACACCCTATATCACCCTACAAGTAGTTGCCTACAAGTAGGTTTTAAAAACCTCCAGTGACGGAGCAGCCACAATTTCTGGAGGCTAATTGTTTCGCTGCTCTAACTGTTAGGAAATTTCTCCTTAGTTCTAGGTTGCTTCTCTCCTTAATTAGTGTCCATTCATGCCGCCTTGTTCTGCCTTCAGGGGCTTTGGAGAATAGCTTGATCCTTGTTGCATCTCCTTAGATATTGGACCACTATCTATCATATCACCCCTTGTCCTTTTTTTTCATGAAACTAGGCATAGCCAGTTCCTTCAATCATTCTTCATACGTTTTTGCCTCCAGTCCCTAATCATTTTTATTGCTCCTCTCTGCATTCTAAATCTCAGCATCTTTTTTGTATTCTGGTGACCAAAACTGGCTGCAGTATTGCAAGTGTGGTCTTGCCAAGACATTATAAAGTGGTATTAACACTTCACGTAATCTTGATTTTATCTCTCTGTTAATGCAGCCTAAGAATTGTGTTTGCTTTTTTGGCTAGCATAAATATCATAACGTAACAGTCCTTATCCAGTGTTTCTCCAAGCTAGTCTGATTCTAGGATGTGGAATAGTAATTTAAATTGCAGAAGAAAGATCCCAACTAAATATTACTAACATTAAGGGCTGATAGTGAAAGCTTTGACTCAACGGATCTATTAGATTCTTCACTGGTTATTGGCTGGCCAACCCTCTGCTGATGACCCCTTAATTTCATTTCTTCAGCTGAGAAAGGTCTGAACTCAAGTGTCCAAAACAGCCTCTAGCAACTTTACTATTCCCTACCTTTTATACCAAGATAGTTGTTGTTAGCTGCGAAGTCGTGTCCGACCCATCGCGACCCTATGGACAACGTTCCTCCAGGCCTTCCTGTCCTCTACCATCTTCTGGAGTCCATTGAAGCTCACGCCTACTGCTTCAGTGACTCCATCCAGCCACCTCATTCTCTGTCATCCCATTCTTCTCTTGCCCTCAACCTTTCCCAGCATTAGGCTCTTCTCCAGTGAGTCCTTCCTTCTCATTAGGTGGCCAAAGTATTTGAGTTTTAGCTTCAGGATCTGGCCTTCTAAAGAGCACTCAGGGCTGATCTCCTCTAGGACTGACCGGTTTGATCGCCTTGCAGTCCAAGGGACTCGCAGGAGTCTTCTCCAGCACCATAGCTCAAAGGCCTCCATTCTTTGGCGCTCGGCCTTTCTTATGGTCCAAATTTCACTGCCATACATTGCAACTGGGAAGACCATAGCCTTGACTATACGCACTTTTGTTGATAGGGTGATGTCTCTGCTTTTTAGTGTGCTGTCTAGATTTGTCATGGCTTTCCTTCCGAGGAGCAAGCGTATTGGCTACAGTCCCCATCTGCAGTGATCTTGGAGCCCAGGAAAATAAAATCTGTCACTACCTCCATTTCTTCCCCATCTATTTGCTAGGAATTGAGAGGGCCTGTTGCCATGATCTTGGTTTTTATACCAAGATACATGGCGAAAAAATAACACTGCACACTCTGTTGGGATGCTGTAGAGTAGATGCTCCAAAACGCACAATCTTGTTTACTTAACTACTGTAGCAAGTTTATTAAATTACTTAAATATGTTACCTAGCATATTCAAACACGAATCAGGTTATTTCTTTAAAAATATCCTCATTAGCAAATGAAGGTTAAATGATGCCATTTTAAGGAACCATCCAGGAAAAAATAAACACTATAAAATCTGGTAGAATATATCGATGTTCTGTGGCAATTTTTCTCAACCTTAGCAAGTTTAAGAGATGTGGACTTGAACTCCCAGAATTCCCAAGCCAGTGTAGGAATTCTGAGAATCGAAGTCCAGAAGTTGCCGAAGTTGGACATCCCTGGTACAGAGTATTGTGTAGTGGGTCCGACGCAAGAGAGACGCCAGCCGGTGTGTGAGTTCAGCTCTTTATTGGAAGGGGAAGTGAACTGGGGAATGAGGGCTACCTGGCCTCCTTATATACCTGGCCAGGTAAGCTAACAGCCAATGGGGTTGGCCCTAGGTTTCCCGCCGAAACTGTCCAGGCCAACGCCCCCTGATGGCTGTTGCTATGCAGATGCCTGCATACGTAACACCCCTCCCCCCTTAGAGAAGAGCCACATAACAACAACAACATGCAACTACTATAACTATGAGTATATATATAAAAAAACAGTGGTGTCCTTGTGTGAGGGTCACTTGCACACATAGTCCGACAGGCTGGTGTCCTGTGTGGACGGGTGGATCGTCTGGGTGTGCTTGGCCCCTGGGCTTGGACCGTGGGTTCCTGAGGCCTTTGTGCAGGGCTGCAAGGAGCCGGCATCAGGAAGTCCTCCTCCTCTGGTCCCTGCCCTGTGACGTCCTCAGCTGGGTTGACCCCTCCTGGAGTGTGGTCCTCCTGTTGATCGTGTGCGTTGAGTTCAGGGACATGTGTGACGCACTCAGGGGCATGTGTGACATGCTCAGGGACTCTTCCTCTGAGCTGATCGATGTGTCGCCTTATGCATCTGTCCCCCTCCACCCCTACAATGTACGAAAGGGGTCTTGTTTTCCCGACCACTGTCCCCGGAACCCAAGGATGTCCAGCCCCATAGTTCCTTGCCCAGACCAGGTCCCCCAGGTTGAGGACCCTGTGTGTGGGTGATGATGGCAATGGTGATGGTAGTGATGCTGGTGGTGATGGTGATGATGGTGATGTTGCCCTTCCGGTTTCGGCTGCTACCCGGTCTGGGTGTAGGCAGTCCAGCTTGGTGATGAGGCGCCATCCCCATCGCAGTTCTGCTGGGCTCTTGCCGGTAGCCACGCATGGTGTTGTGTGTTGGGCTAGTAAAAATTTGGCCAGTCTGTGGTGCCAGTCCCCGCTGATGATGCGCCGGAGTGCGTCTTTGGTCGTCCTTACCATCCGTTCGGCCTGCCCGTTGGTAGATGCATGGAAAGGCGCGGAGGTGGCGTGCCTAATCCAGTTCGCCTTCAAGAACGCCTGGAAATCAGCAGCAGTAAACTGGGGCCCATTATCAGACACAATTACGTCGGGGAGGCCGTGTGTGGCAAAGAGAGCTCTGAGCACCTGGATTGTCCTCCCCGAGGTCATGTTGGGGACAGGGACTACCTCTAACCACTTGGAGTGACTGTCCACCACTACTAAAAATAGTTGACCCTGGAATGGCCCCGCATAGTCAATGTGAATGCGGGACCATGGCGTGTGTGTGGCCTCCCACCGGTGTACTGGTGCATGTGGCACTTCTGGCCTGGATCTCTGGCACGTATAACAGGCCTTGACTCGATCCTCAACCTCCTTGTCCAACCCGGGCCACCAGAGGTAGCTCCTAGCCAGTGCCTTCATCCTGACCACCCCTGGGTGCCCTTCGTGTAAGGAGTCCAATACCCTGGTGCGTAGTGCGGGTGGAATGATGACCCTGCTACCCCAAAGGAGGCACCCTTTGTGTGTGGAGATTTTATCGCGTCTAATGAAATAGGCCTGAAACTCTGGTCCCGGGGATTTGTCCTGCCACCCTGTGCAAACCCATGAGTGCACCCTGCCCATGATGTTGTCTGTGGCTGTGTGGCTGGCAATGTCCTTGGCAAGAACTGGGCACTCGGGTAGTTCCTGCAGGGCTAGGATCTGTGTGGCTGGTGCTGGGTCTGGGTCGTGTGTGTCTAGGGGGAGCCTACTTAGACCATCTGCGTGGCCCATCTCCTTCCCTGGCTTGTGCACCAGCTTACAATTGTATGCTGGGGGACAGAATCTGGGGGGTTTGCCTGTCTGTGGTGAACAGGCCCAGGAGTGGTTTGTGGTCCGTGAAGACAGTGAACTCCCTGCCATATAAGTAATCGTGGAATTTCTTGATTCCTGCCACGATTGCCAGGGCTTCTTTGTCTATTTGGGCGTAGTTTCTTTCTGCTCCAGACAGTGTCCTAGAATAGTATGCTATGGGGACTTGTGCCCCGTTGGGCTCAAGGTGGCTTAGGACAGCGCCCACACCATAAGGGGATGCATCGCAGGCGATACAAATGGGCTTGGACTCGATGAAATGGGTTACTGTGGACTTGTCCGACAGCAATGCCTTCAGGGCCTTGAAGCTCTGATCATGGGTGGCCGTCCAGGCCCATGTTGCCTGTTTGTCTAGCAGCCTGTGGAGTGGTTCAGCGATGGCTGCCTTGTGTGGGAGGAATGTATGGTAGAAATTCAGCAGACCCAGGAATGCCTGAAGCTCTGCTTTGTTCTTGGGTGTGGGTGCTAGTTTGATGGCCCTCACCTTGGATTCTGTGGGGTGGATTCCCTCTTGGTCGGCAGCAATCCCACCTTCGTCGCCACTATTGTGTAGTGGGTCCGACGCAAGAGAGACGCCAGCCGGTGTGTGAGTTCAGCTCTTTATTGGAAGGGGAAGTGAACTGGGGAATGAGGGCTACCTGGCCTCCTTATATACCTGGCCAGGTAAGCTAACAGCCAATGGGGTTGGCCCTAGGTTTCCCGCCGAAACTGTCCAGGCCAACGCCCCCTGATGGCTGTTGCTATGCAGATGCCTGCATACATAACACAGAGCATGAAAAATTCTAGGTCCCCTTAAAATGTATTATTCCAATATATAACGTCAAATCATAGCTATTTGTTTCTTGGTTTGCTGCTGTATTTTGCCTTTGTACAGCAAAATATAACCGTTATATTCATTTCAAAACTTTTTTAGGCGACTTTTAATTTATATATACTTTTCCCCAGATTATATACAAATAGAGTAAAAACCAATATAAGCCATTAGCATCAGCCTTTTAATTATGTGGAGATAATTGCATCTAATAACTGTAATTTATATATAGATGCATCGCACACGCATACACAATTTCCAAGCAGCTTTTCCTTTTTGAATGCTGCACACCACCATTTGAAAATGACAAATACAAACTAAATCGGGTGCTTGGCAAATCGCATGTATTTACAATGGTTGCCGCATCCCGGGGTCATGCGATGGCCTTTTGGGACCTTCCCAGGTGGCTTCGGACAAGCAAAATCAATGGGAGAAGCCAGATCTGCTTAATGACGGTGTGATTCAGTTATCAGTTTGTGGTGATTTGCTTAGCAATCGTGGCAGAAAAGGTCATAAACTCAGGCGCGACTCATTGAACGACCACCTTGCTTAGCAAAGCAAATGCTGGTCTCTATTGGGGTCAGGTCGAGAATTACCTATACCAATGGTCCTCCACCTTGGTAACTTTAAGACTTGTGGACTTCAACTCCCAGAATTCCCCAGCAAAGCTGGCTCAGGAATTCTGCGAGTTGAAGTCCTCGAGTCATAAAAGAGCCAAGGTTGCCTACCCCTGGACTAGAAGAAGGGTGCTGGTTATTATTATTATTAGCATATGGCAGGGTTAGGCAACCTTGGCTCTTTTATGACTCATGGACTTCAACTCCCAGAATTCCTGAGCCAGCATGGCTCAGCTTGGAAACCTCTCCCTTTCCCCTCAGCATGGCTGGCTCAGGAATTCTGGGAGTTGAAGTCCATGAGTCATAAAAGAGCCAAGGTTGCCTACTCCTGGCCTAGGCCTAGGTCACTTTATGACTCATGGACTTCAACTCCCAGAATTCCTGAGCCAGCCATGCTGAGGGGAAAGGGAGAGGTTTCCAAGCTGAGCCATGCTGGCTCAGGAATTCTGGGAGTTGAAGTCCATGAGTCATAAAAGAGCCAAGGTTGCCTACCCCTGACTTAGACTAAGAGAGACTTTGAGGAAAAACATACAATATGGTGTGCGTGGCAGTATTCTTCTCCAAGATACAGAAAGGGAAGAAGATGTATTTTTGGTTGTAAATCCAAGATTGTTTTCCATTGCTTGGCATCTCGTTCTTTCCAAATCAAAGCAAAATGAAGAAACAACTCCTAGAGCAGATTTGTCCCTGCTGTATGGAAAATGAGTAACTCTCCATGATTACCCCAAAGGTGTCTTTTTCACTTTTGCTTTTCCTTGAATACATTTCACTTCTCATCCAAGACACTTCTTCAGTTCTGTTCAGTTCAGAACTGAAGAAGCTTCTTGGAGGAGAAGCGAAACGTCTTCAAGGAAAAACAAAGTCCAGTTGCCTTTTGGAAAAAAAAAACACCTTCCGGACAGCCTATCTCCACAGACATCTCCCTGATTGTATTCAATCAGGGACATGCCATGCAGAAGACGTGTATGGAAGAGAACTATAATTCAGTTTTTAACCAGGGTTGTAAGCATGCAGTTTCTAATGCAGAAGTAGTAGGTTGGAAGAGGTGCATGTAAAATTATGATGGGTGGAATGGATCTGACATCTTGCACAGCTAATTATCTTAGTTAGATTACAATAGTTCCTTGACAATAGTGAAGCTATATATATATATGTGTGTGTGTGTGTGTGTGTGTGTGTGTGTGTGTGTGTGTGTGTGTGAAATGTTAACTATTTAGATTACCTTTCTAGGCCCCAAACATGGGGCAAATCTTTATTTCCTGTTTTCAGCCTATCTTGAAGGCCATCGAACAGGCAGTAGTCACACCGGACAGCTCATATATTTGTGTAAATTACTAACAAAGAATTAAGGGAGACTGAAATGCATTTCTAACTTATTAGTTTTCATCAGTCAGCCATACCCTTCTGAGATTCGAACCTGGGCTGATACCCTTCTGGGATTCGAACCTGGGCTGATATATATATATATTGTCCTCTGTATCAATTTTCTTCCCACCGGCAAGGCTTCAGTTCTGTGGATAATGAAAATGTACACCCAACTGACGAGTACAAATATTGAATGTTTTCTGAAACTCAACTATTTACGTTCTGTTATGTGTTTTTGACAGATTTTGACAGATGAAGTGCATTGCTGGTACATGACAGCTGAAAGTTAAGAAGCTTTGATATGATGCCTGCCAAAACTATTAAGAGATACCAACAAGTCTACAGAACTCGCATTAATTATTTCCACTTTCAAAATATGTTTTGGAGTTTTCAATTCCTAATTGGGTTGAATAATTAGAAATCAAATATTTGATTTCAATCAGGATTCAGGAAAGGGTCAGAAGGTAAACCATATGATGAGCGATGAAGGAACTAGATACGTCTGGTCTGACAAAGAGAACTAGGGGACTGGAGTGATATGATAGCAGTCTTCCAGCACTTGAAGGGCTGTCACACAGAGAAGAGGGGGACAACCTATTGTCCACTCCAAAGAACCTGAGGGCAAGACAAGAAGTAATGGAAGAAAACCTATCGAAGAGAGAAACAACTAGAACTAAGGAGAAATTTCCTGACAATGAAAACATTTAATCAGTGGAACGGCTTGCCCTCATAAGTTGCGGGTACTGGAGGTTTTGAAGAAGAGACTGGGCAGCAATTTGTCCAAAATAGTGGCCAGGGGGATGGACTAGTCCAGGGGTAGCCAACCTCGGCTCTTTTATGACTCATGGACTTCAACTCCCAGAATTCCTCAGTCAGCTATGCTGACTGAGGAATTTTGGGAGTTGAAGTCCATGAGTCATAAAAGAGCCGAGGTTGCCTACCCCTGGACTAGAAGATCTCCAAGGTCACTCTCAACACTAATATTCTATTTTCTAAAGGGGTAGAGATCACTTTCGGTGAGGTCCTGAGAACTGTTCCACTATGCTCAGCCCAATCAATCTAAGATGTCTTATTTCACGAGAGACCTGAAAAATATCCAGGTGAAAAGGACCTGGAAGGAAAAATATATGAGACACATTGGGTATATTTAGCCTTGAGGTGGGAGAAACTACAAGAAAGCATAATAGCTCTCTTCAGATGTCTGAAAATATTTTAGATAGAAGACAAAAGTAGAATTCTTCGGAGTTTCTCCAGAGGACTAAACAAGAAACAATGGTTTGGTATATGGAAAAAAACATCTGAACAATATGTCACGCACCTGAAGTTTTACTCTTGAGGAGAACGAAGCTACCCCTTGCAAAGATTACCTTGTTTAGCTTAAATACAATATGTATGTTGGCAATATTTTAATAAAATGATAATTGCTAGCACAATAAATGAAGGGTGGGTTTTTGTTTTTTGCTAGCCTGCTCTTTTTAAAGACAAACGATCTGAGCATTATTGATAGACCTTTTGATGGTCAGTGTGGGAGATGACCAGGCTGAGCCTGAAGGAGGGGTCAAACACGTCATAAGTCACGAGTCCCTGCACCACTGCAAGAGATCTAACTCCAGCCCACCTTGAATGTCTTTCTTATTTCCCGCTCATTTCCCTTAACAGTCAGTTAGCCAGATTCTTTATACTCATTCAACTGCCTTTATCTCCTGATTTTCCCTGCTCTTGACAGCTACTCTAGCATTAAGACTGTTACTAAATATATCCAAACAAGTGTTCTATTAAGGTAGCGAAGCATCAATGTCATCCAATCAGCACGAACACTTCTGGCTACAAATAATAGGAAGTGATCTGCTCTTTTATGACCTAGAATGGGCCAAATACACTCAATCTGAGAAACTAATGATGGAAACTAACCAAAGAGAGTGTTTGGTTCTAATTGACGAGGACTCAGAGTGGTTTAACAATGAACGAATTTATTGAATACACAAAGTCAACTGTCAACTGTCAAATGTTGCAACCCTTTTATAGAGAAAGCCTTTGAACTGTAACCAATCAATGGAGTCTCTTTTCCCGCTCCTAGGTTGTGGCGTCCAATGAATGCACCTTAATTTCCCGCTCTGAACCTTGCTAAGTTGCAATGTGTTTGCAATCTCTTGCTTGCCCTGTTAATAACTATTTACATACACAACACCCCTTACCCCCCCGTTGATGTTATTTCTTTACAAAATCCTTTAGGTATTTTGGTGGCCTATGTATTCTAGAAGGGTATCTGTTACTTTGGCTGCTAGGGACCCCTCTTCCTGGTTGACTGCTTGGCTGCTTGTCACTGCTGGGCCTGGGCTCTGGGTTACTGGCTTCAGATGTGCTGTCTTGTGTATTAGTTTGTGTTTGTAATTCAGTGGTCACTGGCCTACTTCGCAGGGGTATTTCCCATTCAATTTGACTGAATTGTTGTTGTTGGGTACGAGGGGATGAGTCCTTTTGCCCCTCCTCTACGCCACTCTCTGGCCTGTTGTTATCTGTACTGTTTCCCCTTACTATGCTTTGGTCCCCCTCAACTGGCACACAACCACTGGATCTTTTCCTCAGCTGGTCTATGTGTCTTTTACAGATCCTGTTCCCTTCCCCCTCAATAGTGTACGACAGGGGACCTAAGATTTCAGTCACCACCCCTGGAATCCATTTGTCCCCTTGGGCATAGTTTCTGGCCCAGATCAAATCCCCCACTTTAAATGTTCTGTTAGGAATGTCAAATTCAATGTTTGTTTGCAGTCTGTCAGGGTGCAATCTGTCCAATTTGGTGGATAGTCTCCTGCCCCACCTCATTTCAGCTGGACTTTTCCCTGTAGCAGAACATGGGGTCGTGTGCTGAGCCAACAAGAACTCTGCCAGTCTCTGATGCCAGTCACCTCGAATAATTCTTTTTAAAGCGTCCTTCGTGGTCCTCACATTTCTTTCAGCCAATCCGTTGGTGGAGGGGTGGAAGGGTGCTGAAGTCTTGTGCTTAATCGAGTTGGCCTTGAGGAAATCCTGAAATTCAATAGATGTGAATTGTGGCCCGTTATCAGACATAATTAAATCCGGCAACCCGTGAGTGGCAAAGAGGCCCCTTAATGCCTGTATTGTTCTGCCTGAAGTTACTGAGCTGACCGGTACTACCTCTAGCCATCTAGAGTAGCTGTCAACCACTACTAGGAACGTTAACCCTTGGAAGGGTCCAGCAAAGTCAATATGAATCCTGGACCAAGGATTCCTAGCTTGTTCCCATTTATGTGTGCGGATATGTTGTTGTTCAGGCCTGGAACGTTGGCACAGATGGCAATTGGCAACGCATTCCTCAATGTCGTTGTCCAGTCCTGGCCACCACAAGTGACTCCTAGCCAACGCCTTCATCCTTACTATTCCAGGATGTCCCTCATGCAATTCAAGTAGAATAGCTGATTTGTGGATTCCTGGAATAACTACACGAGTTCCCCAGAGTAAGCAACCCAAATGAACTGACAGTTCATCTTTCCTCCTGAAATATGGACTGTATATTTCGTCCGGTTTGGCGTTAGGCCAACCGCTCATGACCCAGGTCATTACTCTCCTTAAGGTGAGGTCCTTATTGGTTGCCTCAGCAATGTCTTTTGCAGTTAAGGGCAAATCAGGAATGTCTTGTAGGGACATTATTTGTCCCACTGGGGCAGGGTCCTCCTCTGTTGTGCTTAGGGGCAATCTGCTAAGAGCGTCTGCATGACCCATGTCCTTGCCTGGTCTGTATTGGAGGGAAAATGAGTATGCTGAGAGGAAAATGGACCACCTCAGCATCCTGGGTGACATAATTTGGGGAGTCTGTTTATCTGTGGTAAACAGTCCCAGCAAGGGTTTGTGGTCCGTCAGTATAGTAAAGTTCCTACCATACAGGTAGTCGTGGAACTTTTTAACTCCTGCCACTATGGCTAATGCCTCCCTGTCTATTTGCGCATAGTTCCGCTCTGCCTTGGTTAGTGTGCGGGAGTAGTATGCAATGGGTCTTTGTATTCCTTGGTTGTCTAAGTGGCTGATCACAGCCCCTACACCATAGGGCGAAGCATCGCACGCCAGGTAGATTGGTTTGTTTTCTATAAAGTGGGTTACAGTTGAATTACTGGAAAGGATGTCTTTTAAAATTTGGAAACTTACTTTGTGCTTGTTCTGCCACTGCCAAGGGGTCTTCTTATCTAAGAGTCTGTGTAAGGGTTCTGCAATGGCAGCCTTGTGTGGCACAAACGTGTGGTAAAAATTTACCAAGCCAAGGAAGGCCTGTAGTTCCGCCTTGTTCCTTGGTTCTGGGGCCCCTTTGATTGCTTTAATTTTTTCAGGGGTAGGGTGGATTCCACTTTTGTCAATCCTGAACCCCAAAAAATCAGTGGATTTAACCCCTATGCTACATTTTTCCTTCTTTAGTTTCAACCCAGCCTTCCTAAACCTACCCAGTACCTGTTCCAGCCGCTCTACTAACATTCCTTCATCCTTTCCAGCTATTAGGACATCATCAAAGTAAGGGCATACTCCAGGTATGCCCTTTAAGGTCCTCTCCATCACTTCTTGGAAGATGCCTGGAGCTGCTGCAATTCCAAATTGCAGTCTGTGGACTCGGAACGCCCCCTTGTGGGTAACGATCGTCTGTGCCTCTGCAGCCTCTTTAGAAACAGTCAACTGTAAGTACGCATGCGCCAAGTCTAACTTGGCGAAGATGGCGGCGTCCTGGATCGTGGCGAGGACCTGCTTCACCGTTGGGACCGGGTAAGCATGCTTTTTCATTCCAATGTTGAGGGTGGCTTTGTAGTCAGCGCAGATTCTCACATCCCCATTGGGTTTGAGGGGTGTGACAATCGGCGTTTCCCACAAACCGCCCTCAACAGGTTCTAATACTCCTTGGCCTACAAGCCGGTCGAGCTCGGCCTCGATTTTTTCCTTTAAGGCAAAAGGCACCCTTCGGGCCTTAAGCCTGATTGGTTTTACTGAGGGGTCTAGGTTGAAGTTAATGGGGGGCCCTTTGTACATGCCCAGAGATCCATCGAATACGTCTGCAAATTCATTGCAGACGGATTCGAGGGTCTTATTTTTAATCACTGAATTTATTCCCCCGATCCAAATTCCCAGGGCAGGGAACCAATTAAGTCCGATTAAGCTAGTCCTATTCCCCTCTGTAACTATTAGTTCTAAGACCCCCTTAAACTCCTTAAATTTTACACTAAGGCTGGTCTTTCCTTTTACTTTTATTGGACTTTTTTGAAAGTCCGTTAATTGAATATTTGTTGGACTAAGTGGAATTCTTTTTCCACTTCTTTGTTCAATTCTCTCAAGGGTTTCAGTGGAAATTATCGACACTGAAGCCCCTGAGTCAATTTCCATTCTGCAAGGGACCCCTTGCAGAAGGACTGTGATTTTTAATTTTCCATCCAGAAAATTGTGACCACTTCCCAGCCTTCTCCTATTGATTCGCGCCACCTCCCCTAGATTTGGAATTTTAACCCGGTTTTTAGGGGTCTCCTTGCCACTAGCAATAGGGGTTACCTTACCCTCAGGCCACACATCGACTTCGTTCAGACGGTTGTCGCGAGCGCGGTTTCTGCAGATGGCCTGGATGTGGCCGGTCTTGCCGCATGCCCTGCACTTGGCGGTACGGAATCGGCAGGATGCGCGGGGATGGTTGCCGCCGCAGCTGCCGCATCGGTTCTGGCTGTCGTTGTCGCGCGGTCTGGTTGCGGTGTCCCGCCACGGTCGTTGTGCCCCGGTCGGTTGTCTTTGCGGAGTTGCGGGTTGTTGACGGCGGCCAGGTTCGGGCCCCTCGCTTCTGGGTTGTCTAGGTGCCATCTTTCCGAATCGCCTGGAGACTTCGGCGATCTCTTCCTCCCACTGCTGGTCCACCTCCCCGCAGTCCACATAGCCCGCTTGGTTGATCTCGGGCGCTGCTGCCATGCTACTGCGGGGGGGGTCGCGATACCCGGTTGACTCGTAAGTTAGAAGTTCGTCGAGCACTTCCTGCAAATCGCCGGTGGGTTTGGCGATTATTCTGTTTTGTAGTTGTTCATCACGCAAGCCCAGTACTACTCTGTCCCGAATTCTTATTTCTAAATTATCGTATTTACATCGTACTGCGGCTTCCCTGACGGCAGCGACAAACTTTTGTATGGACTCTCCCGGTCTCTGATTCCTCTTTTCGAAGATGCGCCGCCAAAAGAGTTCGGACCTTCGGGGTGTAAAGTGGACCTTTAATTTAGCGAGGAGGTCGGCATAAGGCACGCTAGAGACTGGTTGCGGTTGACACAGTCCGACAGCGACTCTGTAGACCGGTGTGCCACAGATCGTCAATAATGCCGCCGCTTTTTTACGGTCGTCTGTGATTCCGTTCACTAACAGGAACCCTTCGACTTGACCGATGTATTCTTCCCAATCTTCAGGGAAGTTTGGGTCGAATTCCTTCAATGACCCGATTTGCGCCATTCGGAGAATTTTTTTCTTATTCTGCCGCGGCCGCTCGGTTGACTGTGACTCGCTCTGAATTTGCCGCCTTTCGCGACAATTCCGCCGATTCTCTGGTCTTCTGTCAATCCCACCTTCGTCGCCAGTTGTTTGGTTCTAATTGACGAGGACTCAGAGTGGTTTAACAATGAACGAGTTTATTGAATACACAAAGTCAACTGTCAACTGTCAAATGTTGCAACCCTTTTATAGAGAAAGCCTTTGAACTGTAACCAATCAATGGAGTCTCTTTTCCCGCTCCTAGGTTGTGGCGTCCAATGAATGCACCTTAATTTCCCGCTCTGAACCTTGCTAAGTTGCAATGTGTTTGCAATCTCTTGCTTGCCCTGTTAATAACTATTTACATACACAACAGAGAGAAGCAACCTAAAACTAAGGAGAAACTTCCTGACAGTTAGAACAATTAACCAGTGGAACAACCTGCCTCCAGAAGCTGTGAATGCTCCAACACTGGAAGCTTTTAAGAAGAGACTGGCCAGCCATTTGACTGAAATGTTACAGGGTTTCCTGCCTGAGCAGGGGGATGGACCAGATGACCTCCAAGGTCCCTTCCAACTTTATTATTATTATTATGAAACTAAATGAATGGTTGTAAGTCAAGGACTCCATGTACAGGCTCTTGGAAACTGGGATTTATGGACAAGGGTTGCAGCAACCCAGGATCATGTGACTGCCACTTGCAACCTTCCCAGAGAAAGCTAGACTCGCTTAACAACCTCATGATTCATTTAAGGACTGCACTGATTTGCTTGGCAAAAAAAGATTGCAAATTTTATTTAGCATAGGGCATATCAAAAACGGGCTAGCAATATACTGTATATTAACATTTCACCTAAATGAGTAAAACATTATCAAAATATAAGCGTTAAAAAGATCTATGTTCAAATATCAATGCCTAGGCCAGGGGTAGGCAACCTTGGCTCTTTTATGACTCGTGGACTTCAACTCCCAGAATTCCTGAGCCAGCATGGTTCAGCTTGGAAACCTCTCCCTTTCCCCTCAGCATGGCTGGCTCAGGAATTCTGGGAGTTGAAGTCCACAAGTCATGAAAGGGGCCATAGTTCCCACATGCTGGCTCAGGAATTCTGGGAGTTGAAGTCTACAAGTCATAAAAGAGCCAAGGTTGCCTACCCCTGCCCTAGGCCATCTAACTTCTGAAGTGCAGCATCGTTTATATTTTTTTTAAAAAAATCCAGATACTGGACTGGTATATGTCCAGCTGGTTGTAAAAAGCCAATGCAACTCATTTAACAACTGCCTTACTTAGCAGTGAAAATCCTGGTTCCCAATTGCGGTTGTAAATCAAGGACTCCCTGTACAGGATTATCTGTGTTGTTGTTTTTTTTATTTAGTCAAGCTAACCTGTAGAATATGCTGCAGTAGTGAGCTATGGGTGTTTATCAATATATCTTTCCATCTGCCTGTTGAAAAGTGATAGTATCACTGACCTGCTCCTTATCCACCAAGGAGCCTTGGTGGAGCAGTGGGCTAATGCCTCCTTAAGTAACACCAGCTGCCTGCAATTAGTGCAGGTTCGCATCCCACCAGGCTCAAGGTTGACTCAGCCTTCCATCCTTCCCAGGTAGGTAAAATGAGGACCCAGATTGTTGGGGGCAATTAAGCTGACTTTGTAATAATGCCGCTTGGGGTGTGTGTGAAAGCCCTAATAAGCAGGCATATACATAGAATGAAGGCTACTGCTAAGCTTGTAAGCCGCCCTGAGTCTTCGGAGAAGGGCGGGATATAAATGGAATTAAAATAAAAAAAATAAAAAAATAAATCTAAGTAAGCATTACTGCAGATGAGGGAAATACGGCATGTGATTTCATTAGTATCCTTTTCTTTTCAAATAAAAAGCATTGGGAGCAGTTTGATCCCCACGGACCAACTCTCAGGAAGCTTCAAAAACAAGGGAAACCCCATACAGTGATGAATCTGTTATTAAAAGGAATTGAAATTTGCATAACTCATCATTCACTCCAGGAAAGCCACAGGTTTTTTTTATTTCCACTCACACACCCCAATTCCCCTCCCCAAAACCGCAAAGGAGGAACAGTACAAGTCCAAGATAACTTTGGTGCTCCTATTTTACATATTTCTTTTGGCTCTCTCTCGCTCTCTCTCTCTCTCTCTCTCCCTCTCCCTCTCTCTCTCTCTCTCTCTCTCTCTCTCTCTCTCTCTCTCTCTCTCTCTCTCTCTCTCTCTCTCTCTCTCTTTCCTTTTTCTGGTAACAGGGGTGATGATGAATCTCCTTCCGTTTGACTCTTATTTTGAGCTGTGATATTTTAATCTGTCCTGTTCTTGCTGGAACCACGGAGATTAATGTGCCGGGTGACAGAGCTCAGAGGAAATAGCATAAATAAAATAAAGTGGCGATCTGACATCTCGAATTTTATTGCCCTTTTTATTGTAGCCTCAGCATAAACAAAGCACAGCTGTGTTCTGCTCTAGTGCTCCCAAGCTCTCGGCCCACAGACTGGGTCTTTGGGGTGGGCGGGGGGGGGCATCCCTATTCAGATAGACATTCACACATAGGTAGAGCCCTCTTCCCTATCCGTTTCACATTAGCAAATCAATCAGAGTAGAGGTGGAAGGGGCCTTGGAGGTCTTCTAGTCCAGCCTCCTGCTCAAGCAGGAGACCCCATACTATTTCAGACAAGTGACTGTCAAGTCTCTTCTTAAAAACCTCCAGTGATGGAGCACCCACCACTTCTGGAGGCAAGCTGTTCCACTGGTTAATTGTCCTCACTGTTAGGAAGCTTCTATTTAATTCCAGGTTGCTTCTCTCCTTGATTATTTCCCATCCATTGTTTCTTGTTCTGCCCCCTGACACTTTGGGAAATAAGCTGACCTCCCCTCGCCTTGGTGGCAGCCTCTCAAATACTGGAAGACTGCTATCATGTCACCCCCTAGTCCTTCTTTTCTCCGGACTAGCCAAATCCAAATCCTGCAGCCGTTCTTCGTATGTTTTAGTCTCCAGGCCTGTTCTGTACCAGCCTGCTACCGGCCTGCAGAAAAGGCAGGGACAATCCCTTTACAAATGGCAAGAGGCTGGAATAAAGCCTGCCAAATTTATTAACATAAAACAGAGCAAGACAAGACACCAACCATGAAACAGGAGCTATGAAACAGGAACTATCCAAGTGGTTGCCTTCAGCAAACCAGCCCTCCCACGCATTCCCCCTTAAATACAGCTCAGGGCGTGGCCTCTCTCTGCCTCCTTCCGAGGTGCCCCATTGCCTTCCTCTGTTTACTCCTGATTGACTGCCTCTTGCGTCGGGCGTCTTTGAACAGGGCCAGCTGTGGGTCATCTTCATCCACGCTGTCAGGCTCACACAGCTGGGTCTCCACCAGGTGGGAGGGGCCTGGCTGAGGGCTCTGCGGAGCCTCAAAGCCATCAGCAGCAAGCTCTTCAACACCCCCCTCCTCCTCCTCCTCTGAGTCGTCTGACCCAACTGCCGAACCCACAGGCTGACCCTGAATCACAACAAGGCCTTTAATCATCTTGGTTGATCTTCTCTGCTCTTTTTCCAAAGTCTCAATGTCTTTTCTGTAATGTGGTCACCAAAATTGGACACAGTGTTCCGGGTGTGGTCTTATCACACACAGAACCACGGATAGGATCATTCAGAAGCTCGGTGTCCAAGGAGTTGCTTCCCAGATGAATGAGAAACAGCATAACAGCCGTTGTCCGGCACAAACACAAATTGGGTCCAACCCCTTTGCAAATCTCCCCTAGGAGAAGAAAATAGGTTCTGCTGAATTAGTGCAGTTAATTCAGGGCTGTAAACATTGGAATGAGCAACAGGTGGCAGTCAAGGGTTGGTCCAGAAATGCTTATGAGTTGTCAAGGATTCATTTTATCATTTTTTGTGTGTGTGCCTACTTTGTTGCCTTTGGCATGCGTTTGCTGTCTTTTATCTTGGGCAACAAATGGGCCTGTCTTTCTTCATTTTATCTCCTCGATGTCACTGCGAGGTAGGCAAGATGCAACTCTGTGGGGAATTGATTCCTTAAGCATGTACTCCTTCTTGTACAAGCTAAGGAACATGTGACACTGGAGCAGTTCAGAAGTTAAATACAGCCACGTTTCAAGCTGTTACATGCAGCTGTGTTCACACACCTGGAACTAAGCCATCGGGTTAATGTTGATTTCATGTAATATGTGCGCAATTGTGAAGATGCAACTCTGTGGGGAATTAATTCCTTAAGCATGTACTCCTTCTTGTACAAGCTAAGGAACATGTGACACTGGAGCAGTTCAGAAGTTAAATACAGCCACGTTTCAAGCTGTTACATGCAGCTGTGTTCACACACCTGGAACTAAGCCATCGGGTTAATGTTGATTTCATGTAATATGTGCGCAATTGTGATTTGCACTCTTGGGAGGAGCATGTACAGAAGTATCCCTTCCTTCCTTCCTTCCTTCCTTCCTTCCTTCCTTCCTTCCTTCCTTCCTTCCTTCCTTCCTTCCTTCCCTCTCTCCCTCCATTTCTTTTTTCATTTTTCTATTACTTTTCTCTCTCTTAACTTCCTTCCTCGCTCCCTCCCTCCCTTCTTTCCTTCCCTTTCCCTCCCTTTCTCTCTCTCTTTCTCTCCCCCTCCCCTTCTCTCTCCAAACTGGGGTGTTTAATATGATTGAGAGAGTAAAATATGAAATACATGCCTGGAGAGTAATCATATAAACTGCATTTCAGTTTAATTAAATTTAAATGCAAGTGAGTAGAAATCTCGGTATGGTTGGGAGCCATCAACATGCTAAATTGCTTTTAAGCTAACATAAATAAAAGCTTTCTTCAGGCCTCCCTTCTCGTTCATCAGAGGGAGATTCGATTTGAGGGGACCAATTGGGGGCTAATAGCCAGAATATCTACAATGATGTTTCCCACCTCTAGCCACTTTAGCCGTAATGCCAAAATAGAAATTGGGTGAGCTATTTATCCATAAAGACCGTGTGAAAAAGTAACTAGAATTCTGGACTGGTGAGATCCAGCTATGGGCCTCTATTTAATCACACAGTTACTGAGTGATCATTTAAACATAATCTCATAAAACTGTTGTGAGGAAAAAGGGAGAACAAGGATATTAGGAGCATGAAAAAAAAGATGATGCAAAGACTTGAGGTCATATCCTATGAAGACAGGGTGAAGGAAATTGGGATATTAAGTGTGGAGAATACAGAATAACAGAGTTGGAAGGGACCTTGGAGGTCTTCTAGTCCAACCCCCTGCTCAAGCAGGAGATCCTGTACCATTCCGGACAAGCAGCTGTCCAATCTCTTCTTAAAAGCCTCCAGTGATGGAGCACCCACAACTTCTGGAGGCAAGTTGTTCCCCTGATTAATTGCTCTCACCGTCAGAAAAATTCTCTTTAGTTCTAGGTTGCTTCTCTCTTTGATTAGCGTCCATTCATTGCTTCTTGTTTTCCTTCAGATGCTTTGGGAAATAGGTTGATCCCCTCTTCTCTGTAACAGCCCCTCAAATATTGGAAGACTGAGTGGAGACATTATAGTAAAAGGTAAAGGTTCCCCTGCACATGTGTGCTAGTCGTTTCCGACTCTAGGGGCCGGTGCTCATCTCCGTTTCAAAGCCAAAGTGCCAGCGCTTGTCCGAGGACGTCTCCGTGGTCATGTGGCCGGCATGACTAGACGCCAAAGGCGCATGGAACGGCGTTACCTTCCCACCGTAGTGGTCTCTATTTTTCGACTTGCATTTTTACGTGCTTTTGAACTGCTAGGTATATATAAAAAAGTTACTTAAGGAAGATGATCCAAAACAATCTCCATTGCCACTCAGAAATAATGGGTATAAGCTGCAGATACCTGGATTTCTTGATGTAGAAGGGGAAAATGCATTGATGCAAAGATTTATACAACAATGGAGCAATCTACCTCTTAAGGTGAGATCTCCATCTCTTTCTCCGAAGGCTTTTAGAAGAACTGGGTAGCCACTTCTTAATGCAGGTTTAACTGGTTTTCTTGCACACTGCAGAGGGTTGAATTAAATCATCCTTGTGGTCCCTTCCAACTCCCCAGCTCCATGATTCTACACATTAATTTGAGACGAGAGTTTTTCTCAGTTCAATACCAAGGATTGCTATTGTGACTTTCTGCTTCCAAAACTTCTGCTCTGCTATTGTTCTGATGATCTTCCTGACAGACTTGTACTGAGATTTCAACATTTCAAAGAGCTAAGGAGTTCATGCTCTCCCATTTCGAAAATATCTTGCTTGTGAAACACTAGAATGTTTAGGAAAATGGATTTAGTTTGAAGTTCTGTTTGACAAGCTAGTTTGCTGAAAGTGCTTTCATGTCAGCTTCCAATAGAAGAGAATACTGTATCTGGAGCTCAGGATTGAATTTAAAAGTTCTTGTGCTCTCTAAGCTTCTTGCAGACATTTCATTATCCAAGTAGGGAACACCATCAGTGCTAGAAGGGAGTGGGAATAGGTACCTCACTCCCACCTAGCACTGATGATGTTACCTAGTTGGGTAATGAAATGTCTTCAAGAAAACAACCAAGCTCAGAGAGAACCAAGGACCCCTCACTTCATCTTTCTCCAGAGAACCCTCCTTGTGCATTTGCCTTTCTTAACACTGGTCTGATATATCCATCCATCACCTGTGATCTCCTCCAGTTCAGTAAGAATACTTTGATTAACAAACAACTTGTCAATGCTGCTAACATTGGATGCTTTTGCATTGACAATAGATAGAAATGTAGCCATTTTTTACCTTTCGCTTTTAGAGTTAGATGATGTTGGGGAGGGGAATGTGAATGAGAGTCCAGCTAGACATAACAACACTAAACTTAGCGTGAGAATCAAGGTTACTGAACTCAGAGCTGATAAAGAATTGGCGAGCTGGAGAGGAAGCCCGGGCTTCAAGCTAACTGGGGAATGGGATTTATGACTGTTAATTGGAGGAGGGAAATGTGCTTTGATACTGTGTCCAGGGCAGGGGAATTCAGTTTTTGGCTTCAATTATGTAAGTGCCAATATTATGCTACTCGAATAAAGATCCTTTAAGGTAAACAATGCCTTGAAGTTCTTTTGAAGAGTTTCATCTGTCAGAACCATGACACAACTACCCATGATAAGCGGATATTCAGATCAACATTCTTCCCTGATGTCCTGAATGTAAACCCACATTTACTGTGTCTACTGAACAAACTTTCAAAGTTGCAACCCTTCTGATGTGGTAATTTGTGTATAGACATAATAAACCTAAGTTTCAGGAAGAGGGGGGTGAATGATGCCACACGTGCTATGATGTCATTGTGCAAATGACGTAAATGTCATCATTGACATTAGCCAAGTCATGACATGTATAGTGTTCTTGTGGCATTTGTCAGATGCTTACGATGGGTTGGCATATTGCCCTAAATATAATCTACTTTGTTTTTCAGTTTCAGCTTAGCCTTTTGCCTGACTCTGGTCACTGTAATGCAGGGGTTATAGCTTACTATGAAGTACAAATCCAGCCAACTGTCATTTAATCAATAACTTGTGGTTAAAATAATCAGGGCTTTACAGAATATGAACACTAAGTCTACATTTAGGAGACAGTGCATCAGCCACAGAGCTAAGAGCCAGTGTGGTGTAGAGGATTAGGTGTTGAACTGGAACTAAAGGTAAAGGTAAAGGTTCCCCCGCACATGCGTGCTAGCCATTTCCAACTCTAGGGGCCGGTGCTCATCTCCGTTTCAAAGCCGAAGAGCCAGCGCTTGTCCGAGGATGTCTCCGTGGTCATGTGGCCGGCATGATTAGACGCCAAAGGCACACGGAACGCTGTTACCTTCCCACCATAGCGGTCCCTATTTTTCTACTTGCATTTTTACGTGCTTTCGAACTGCTAGGTTGGCAGAAGCTGGGACGAGTAACAGGCGCTCACTCTGTTATGCGGCACTTGGGATTCGACCCGCCAAACTGCCGACCTTCTGATCAACAAGCTCAGCGTCCTAACCCACTGAGCCACCGCGTCCCTTGAACTGGAACTACAGAGACTTAAATTCAGCATTACTTACAGACACAGTCTATCTCTCAGAGTTGAGTACCCAGAGGATTGAAGAAAAAATGGAGAAAACTGTGTTTGGGTATGCCTTCTTAAATTCCTAAAGGGAAGGCAAAATACAAATCTAGCAAATATCTATACCAGGGCTCTTCAAACTTGGCCCTTTTATGACTTGTGGACTTCGACTCCCAGAATTCCTCAGCCAGGCACACATGTCTGGCTGAGGAATTCTGGGAGTCGAAGTTCACAATTCATAAAAGGGCCAAGTTTGAAGACCCCTGATCTATACAAAGCCCTCCCAATGAGATGTGGTATACATACAGAATTGCAGAATTTTATGAAATGTAATCTCAAATATGCAGGTTCAATGCTGAGGTTTTTAGCTTGTTTCCAGTTTCAGACTGAACCATCATTCAAATTTCATCCAGTTTTCACCCTCTTATGCTTTGTTTCTCTTTCATACAGAACAACATCACAGAATTTCTTGATATATATATCTATATATATATTACTGGCGTCCTGTGTTGCATTGTTGGTTCATAGATGTTGTTATTGTTGTGTCCGACCCATCGCGACCCCATGGACAACATTCCTCCAAGCCTTCCTGTCCTCTACCATCTTCTGGAGTCCATGGTTCATAGATACGTATAGGCAATTTAATTTAGAGCCAAAAAGATAATTATTTTTTTTATATTTCTCCAGATCTTCCAAACAAGAAGAAAGCATGAGAAAATGGCAAAGATAAATCTCACCCAATGACATTTGTACTTTTAGCCTCTTTGAAAATCACTGAAAAATGTTAAAAAACTTTTTTCACTAACAATATGGTCATTCCTTTATGTATCTTATTCTCCGCTCGTATTTCAGATTTAAAATGAAATTGCAAATGAACTTAAAAGCAATAGGTAAAGGTAAAAGTTCCCCCGCACATGCGTGCTAGTCGTTTCCGACTCTAGGGGCCAGTGCTCATCTCTGTTTCAAAGCCGAAGAGGACGTCTTGTCCGAGGACGTCTCCGTGGTCATGTGGCCGGCATGACTAGACGCCAAAGGCGCACGGAACGCTGTTACCTTCCCACCGTAGTGGTCCCTATTTTTCTACTTGCATTTTTACGTGCTTTCGAACTGCTAGGTTGGCAGAAGCTGGGACGAGTAACAGGCGCTCACTCTGTTACGCGGCACTTGGGATTCGACCCGCCAAACTGCCGACCATCTGATAGACAAGCTCAGCGTCCTAACCCACTGAGCCACCGTGTCCCTTTAAAAGCAATGCAATGATGTAATTCAAGCAAATAAAAAAATCTGAAAATGCTAAGATTAAGAAGGGTAGAAACCTTCATTTCCTACATAAAAAATTAATTTAACATGATCTTCCTGTGCACTCAACGTTCAACAACAAAAAGCTGCAACAACCCCTTAAAAAGACTAAGCCACGTCAACATCCAAATATTAAAATAACTTTTAGAGGCTTTTCCCCTAAGAGTTCAGTTTTCAACTCACCACCAATTTATTATATAGCTCTACAAAGTCAGCAAAATAAAAAGTTTTTGGAATACTCCAACACACAGTTAGGTAGTGCATTAATTTTGCTAACTTATTCATTTATGCTTTCAGGCCAGCTAATAATTTAAATTCAGTGAACGCTACACCAGTAAATGAAAAGCCTACGGTACCAACATCACAACAAAACAATGGTAACAAAATAGAGAGGGGAAAAATTGACTGACCTCAGTTTCCACAACTATTTCAGGCTCGAGAATTCAGGAAAATCACCGTTCATGACACTTTTTAAAAGGAAACTAATTCAAAAGTGTAATCCCAGCACTCCATAGAATGGAGCTGGCATTTACTCAGAGTTTGCAGCAATTCGATGAAGCACATCTCGAACATGGTAAAATGGTACTTTTTTTTTCTAGTGAGGGACAAGCTCAGCGGAATAGAATTCAAAACAAGCTTTCCCCCAAAGTTACAATTTACATTATAGTAAATTCATTCCTTGGTATTTTTAAAAATCAGGATAAACAATCTCCATAGGCTTCAGAACCATTAGCCCCATCGTCAGCCCTTAGAACAAACGGTACAGGCAGTCCTCAATTTACAACCATATGTTTAGTGACTGAAGTTCCAATGTGACTTAGGATCAGTTTTCATACTACCAGCACGGCATCCTCACAGTCCCGTGGACAAAATCTGGGTGCTTGGCAACCAGCATCTATTTATGACAGTTACAGCATCCTGGGGTCATACAACTGTCATTTGCAATTCCCAGCTTTATTCATTTAACAACCACAAGATTTACCTGGCAGTTGCTAGGTAATTCGCTTAACAACCTCTGGCAAAATGGTCATAAAATCAGGTGCAGCTCATTTAACAACTACCCTGAGTAATAATGGAAATTCTAGTCCCAATTGTGGTTATAAGTCGAGGATTACCTGTGTTACAGAGACCAAACCAGCAAGAAAGCATCATGTTGACTCTTCCTGTAGATCAGGGGTCCCCAACCCCCGGGCCGTGGACTGGTACCAGGCCATGGCATGCCAGCAACCGAGCAACACAAACAACCAAAGCCCCATCCGCAAGATACAGGCAGCACACAAAACCATGCCCTCTCCGGTCCATGGAAAAACCTCTCTCCACGTCACCGGTCCCTGGAGTCCAAAAGGTTGGGGACCCCCTGCTGTAGATGACATTATTAAGAATGGAAACCCAAACAGTTCCCTTCCATCCACCCCTTTGTCCCCAAAACTTACCTGTCACCCCAAAATGAGAGAGGTTGTTGCCTCGGCGAGAGACTGACAGATGCACTATTTCTGATGCAGGTCACTTTCACAGGCAGTAACTCCCAGCTCCGTTTTCTCCCAGTTCTCCATTAATCTGCCGATTTTTTAAAAAAGACAAGACCAAGTAAGATGGTGTTTTGGGATATACTAGTGTCTTTCAAAATATATGTAACTCAGAGCATACAAATGGGGGATAATGTTTTGCAGGGAATTATTTCTGGGGGAGCTGGGCGGGGGGGTGGGAAACACAGCTTGCTAGTAATATAATCGAAGCTAGATTGGAAACTTTATCATAGGACCGTGAATTGGGAAGAAAGCACTTTGCCGTAGCTCTTATTTGAAAGAAGTATTTTAAAAGAAAATATGCATAATCACGTATTTAAAGATGCAGTTCAAGAAAGGAAGAGGGGGGGAAAACAAGATTAGGGGAAAAGTGAAATGGAATTATAGGTTAAAAAACAACAAAAGTGTTTTAAAGGTAAAAACCACAAAAGCCAAACGAAGTAAGAGCAATTAAATATTCTTCCTTCATCCCCATCCTGCTATTCTTTCGGATCTTTGTGTAGAGCCAAATGGTGTAGCGGTTAAGGTGCCAGCCTAGAAACTAGGAATCTGAGAGTTCTAGTCCTGCCTTAGCCATGAAAGCCAACTGGGTGATTTTGGCCCAGAGTCACCCTCTCTCTCAGCCCAGCTCACCTCACAGGGTTGTTGTTGTGCGGAAAATAGGACGAGGAAGGTGTATTGGATATGTTCACCACCTTGAGTTATTTATAAAAAATAAGAAAGAAAGAAAGAAAGAAAGAAAGAAAGAAAGAAAGAAAGAAGAAAGAAAGAAAGAAAGAAAGAAAGAAAGAAAGAAAGAAAGAAAGAAAGAAAGAAAGAAAGAGAGGAAGGAAGAGAGAGAGGAAGGAAGGGAAGGAAAGAAGGAAAAGAAAGAGAGAAAGAAAGAAAGAAAGTAAGAAAGAAAGAAAGAAAAGAAAGAAAGAAAGAGAGAGAGAGGAAGGAAGGGAAGGAAAGAAGGAAAAGAAAGAGAGAAAGAAAGAAAGAGAGAGAGGAAGGAAGGGAAGGAAAGAAGGAAAAGAAAGAGAGAAAGAAAGAAAGAAAGAGAGAAAGAAAGAAAGAGAGAGAGGAAGGAAGGGAAGGAAAGAAGGAAAAGAAAGAGAGAAAGAAAGAAAGAAAGAGAGAAAGAAAGAAAGAGAGAGAGGAAGGAAGGGAAGGAAAGAAGGAAAAGAAAGAGAGAAAGAAAGAAAGAAAGAAAGAAAGAGAGAAAGAAAGAAAGAGAGAGAGGAAGGAAGGGAAGGAAAGAAGGAAAAGAAAGAGAGAAAGAAAGTAAGAAAGAAAGAAAGAAAGAAAGAAAGAAAGAGAGAGAGAGAGGAAGGAAGGGAAGGAAAGAAGGAAAAGAAAGAGAGAAAGAAAGTAAGAAAGAAAGAAAGAGAGAGGAAGGAAGGGAAGGAAAGAAGGAAAAGAAAGAAAGAAAGAAAGAAAGAAAGAAAGAAAGAAAGGGAAAGAAGGAAAAGAAAGAAAGAAAGAAAGAAAGAAAGAAAGAAAGAAAGAAAGAAAGAAAGGGAAGGAAAGAAGGAAAAGAAAGAAAGAAAGAAAGAAAGAAAGAAAGAAAGAAAGAAAGAAAGAAAGAAAGAAAGAAAGAAAAGAATTGCCCATCAAATTGGAAGGCCTCCCCAACAGCTCCAAATAGCATCTGTCAACAATCCCAAATATATATATATTTTTTAAAAAAATAAAGAGTTCAAATTGTGAGTTTGCCAAATCCTGAGACTTCCCAGTCAGTCTTCTTGTTGGCTTCAGTTAGATGGGATGAGACGGGAAATGGCTGCAAACTTCTGAAATGATTTTCAGACCATGGTTAGAATAGCATCTAATGTAGAATGTTGGCCTTTTTTTTTCCTGCCTTAACACATCCCAGTTAGAAACCTTGATATGATAGAAGATAATATTTGTAGCTCAGGGTTTAAGTGTGGGGCCTTGGTGCTTTCTGAGCTTGGTGGTTTTCTTGCAGACGCTTCATTACCCAACTTGGTAACATTGTCAGTGCAAGAAGGGAATGGGATTTGCTCTCTGTTTACTACTCTGCTTTGCTCTACTCCGCTCTGCTCTACTCTACTCTACTCTACTCTGTTTTGCTCTACTCTATACTACACTAGTCTACAGAATATTTGTAGCTCAGGAGTCCTTGGTGTTGTCTGAGCTTGGTGATTTTCTTGCAGACGTCTCATTACCCAACTAGGTAACATTATCAGTGCTGTAAGGGAGTGGGATTTGCTCTCTGTTTACTATTCTTATTCTGTTCTATTCTACTCTATAAAATATTTCTAGCTCAGGTTTAAAGTATGGGGTCCTTGGTGCTCTCTGGTGGCTTGGTGGTTTTCTTAAGGACAATTCCTTATCATGCTAGGTAACATTCCGTGATCAAAGAAGCAAAACAACCCAGCAAGTTCAGAAAACTCCTAGGATCCCACCAACCTTGATTTATCTTACCAAATAAAGCATGGAAATCTTTCCCGTGGTATGTTTAGCCATGCTTGCTAGAGTCCATGATTAGAGGAACAGCACATTCTGACAGCCACTGAAAAGCCATTTTCTTGTCCAATACCAACCTTATCTAAATTGGATTTCTCTCTCCATCTCATAAATGAACGTTACTGAATATGCTATAAGTAGCTCTACGGATACGGCTAAATCACAAAATGACAAAGCAGGGTGTGGTCTCGGATTCATTTTTCTATTATAGGCGATAAGGGAATATTTAGAACTACAGTATTTATCTTTTTACTGTTTCACTTTGAGATTGTTACTTTTTTTTAAAGTTAATCATCCCAGAAGCCTTTTATTGTTCACTGTGTGACAGTACAGCGAATGTAATCCCCTAGTTGAGTGCCAATTAATAATTTTACAAAAACTTCATTCAGGATTAACAATCATGAAACAGATACAGTTCTGTTGCTAATCCTCAATAAATCTACTGCTAATAGACAGTTATCATTCTGAGAATAAAAGCATGAATTAATCTAATTTTAACATCTTAGCGAGAGCATTATTACATGTTAAAGAAATACACTCCACTGTGATTTAATGTATTGTTTTAATTATTCCTTTGATTTTTAAACTCACCTTTGTATTACAACCAACCCTAAGGAAAAGAACAAAGCATCTAAGAAACACAGCATGTTTTAAAAATGAAGAACGTAGATTTAAATTAACCCCACAATAGGGACTACATTTATTTAACAATGAAGAGCCAGCCAGATTGGCTCACAGTAATTTAAGTATCCTGGATTTAGTAGTGATCAAATGTGATTTTATACAGGTAGTTCTTGACTTACAACCATAATTGAGTCCAAAATAATGGTCGCAAGTAATCATGGTCATTAACCAGGTCACCACATGACTTCATCCAATTTGACAACCTTTTCTGTGGCAGTTGTTAAGAGAATGCAGTGGTTATTAAATGAATGTTAAGGTTGTTAAGCAAACACTATGGTACCATTGTACCCAGTGGGCCTTGTTTTTTTTGCCAGAAATGGGAAGTAAAGACTATTTTTGGCAAAAACATCATAATTTACAGTCATGTGACCACAGGACACTGCAAATGGCTGTAAATGTGATCTCATTTTCGGCACTTGGCAAATGACCCACATAGCTGCAATTGGGGGGCAGCTGATGGAACTTTGAAACAGAGTCATAAGTAGCTCATTTAGATTTGATCTGATTCACCCGGAGCAACAAAGATGACTAGGGGACTGGAAGCTAAAAAATATAAGAAACGGTTGCTGGAATTGGGTATCTCTAGTTTAATGAAGAGAAGGACGAGGGGGGACATGATAGCAGTCTTCCAATATCTCAGGGGCTGCCACAAAGAAGAGGCAGTCAAGCTATTCTCCAAAGCACCTGAAGGCAGGACAAGAAGCAATGGATGGAAATTAATCAAGGAGAGAAGCAACCTAGAACTAAGGAGAAACTTCCTGACAGTCAGAACAATTAATCAGTGGAACAACTTGCCTCCAGAAGCTGTAAATGCTCCAACACTGGAAGTTTTTAAGAAGAGACTGGACAACCATTTGTTTGAAATGGTATAGGGCAGTGGTGGCGAACCTATGGCACGGGTGCCAGAGACGGCACTCAGAGCCCTCCCGGTGGGCACCCACGCCATGCCTCGGAGGTGGCAACCAGCTGCCCCCCACAGGTGTCTCTCCCCATGAGCGACATTGAGGTGACCACACCCACCTTGGCCACACCCACCCAATCTTCCATGAGCACCACAGCCACACCCACCGAGTAGACCACGCCCACCTGGCACCCAGCAATAAATAACTGGGTTCTGAGTTGCAGTTTGGGCACTCGGTCTCTAAAAGGTTCACCATCACTGGTATAGGGTTTCCTGCCTGAGCAGGGGGTTGGACTGGAAGACCTCTAAGGTCCCTTCCAGCTATTATTATCATTATTATTATTATTATTATTATTATTATTATCATCATCATCATCATCATCATCATCATCATCATCATCATTATTATTATTATTATTATTATTATTAAACTCCCAGTTCTGTATCAACTGGCATTCAACCTTTTCATTACCTCTGAGTTCCCAAATATGCCAACTATATGAATTTTGATCACGTAACCTCAGGGATATTGCAACAGTCGTAAGTGTGAAAAAACAACCATAAGTCATTTTTTTCCCAGTGCCATTGTAACTTCGAACAGTCACCAAATGAACTGTTATAAGTTGAGGACTGCCTGTAACTATTTGACTCTGCCAAGGGGGAAACAAGCCCTTTGAAGCAATGCTATCAACGGCTGCCTCCGTATTCCACGAATTTGCAAGGCAACACAAATGTCAGTGATTGAAGGGTGGGACATTCTCCAAGTGCCTTCACGAGGCCATCTGGATCCATCAAGCATCTATTCCGATGATTTCAACACATTCCCAACAGAGGTTTGTTATCAGCCATCAGTCTCAAAACTGTTTAGTTCAATTAGAATAGAAGCTGGAAGGGACCTTGGAGGTCTTCTAGTCCAGCCCCCTGCTCAAGCAGGAGAGCCTATATAATTTTAGACAAGTGACTGTCTATTTTCTTCTTAAAAACCTCCAGTGATGGAGCGCCCACAATTTTTGAAGGCAAGCTGTTCCGCTGGTTAATTGTCCTCACTGTTGGGGAATTTCTTCTAGGTTGGTACCACACTGCAAATCCCAGGGCTAGAGGAGAGGGTTTGTACTAGCAGTCCTCAATTTGCAACATTTCATTTAGTGACCATTCAAAGATACAATGGCAGTGAAAAAAACTTACTTATGACCAGTGGTGGGATTCAGCCTGATCGCACCACTTCGACAGAACCGGTAGCTAGTTTTTTGTTGCCCAAGCCCAGAATGGACTTCCGGAAGCAGCATCCACACAGAGAAACGTTTGTTCGCATATTTGAATCCCACCACCGCTTGGGACCATTTTTCATGCTTGCGAGCATTGCAGCGCTCACCTGGTCCCTTGATCCAGATTTATGACGGTTGCTGTGTCCCACGGTCATGTGATCACCTTTGGTAACCTTCTGAGAAGCAAAGTCAAGGGGGAAGTCAGATTACCTTAACAACCGTGTTACTAACTTAACTGCACAATTCACTTGACAATTGTGGCAGGAAAGGTCATTAAAACGGGGCAAAACTCACCTAACCAATGTCTCACTTAGCAACAGAAATTTTGGGCTCTGTTGTGGTTGTTAAGTCGGGGACTACCTAGAATGCCTTGAAGCTTGCTAAGATATACAATATATCCCCCCTCCTAATCTACCATCGTTGTTCCTTGTCCAATAGGAAATCATTGTGAAATGCTAGGATGGCCTCTCCAACCGCTGGTCCATGGACCGGTACCAGGACGCAGCATGCCAGCAATTTGTCTGCACAAAAAAGAAAAGCCCGGTCCACAGGATGCAGGCAGAACTCAAAACTATGCACCCTCTGGTCCGTGGAAAAACCTCTCTCCACGTAACCGGTCCCTGATGTCCAAAAGCAGTGGTGGCGAACCTATGGCATGGGTGCCAGAGGCAGCACTCAGAGCCCTCTCTGTGGGCACCCGCACCATGCCCCGGAGGTGGCAACTGTCTCTCTTCAACCAGCCGCCTGCTAATTCGCCGAGGTCCCATGTGGCTGAATGCATCCCGGCACGGCTGGTTTCCCTCCCCCTAATCCTGTACCTCCTGGCCTTGCATGATCTCCTTTTCCCAGGCATGACCCACTGCATCGCCTTCTCAGCTGTCGGCCGACCATCCATCTCGGAGGCGGCTTCTTTGAACTGCTGGAGATGGGCTGCGGAGCCCCAGAGTGTGCCTGTTGTGGGGCCAGCAGGCTGTGGCTACTGACGGACACCGTTGGCTCCCATGCGCAGGCTGGCCTCTGCGTGCGGGGGACGATGATGTCAGGTAGCAGCTGCCCCAGCCCTTGCCTTGCCCCATAGCAATGGTACCCCCAGCCTGCCTCGCCTCACTCCACAGGATGAGTCTCCTGCCTACCGCCCCACCTGCCAGAGACCTCCTGGAGCTCCCCCAACCCTGCCCACCCCCCACAGGTGTCCCTCCCCAGGAGCAACATTGAGGTGACCACACCCACCCAATCATCCATCACCACCACCCACCCAGTGGGCCGTGCCCACCTGGCACCCAGCGATAAGTAAGTGGGTTTTGGGTTGCAGTTTGGGCACTCGGTCTCTAAAAGGTTCGCCACCACTGCCCAAAAGGTTGGGGACGTCTGTGCTAGAGGAAAGGAAGAAGAAAGGAAAACAGTGAAAGAACCAGAGGAGGGGTGAATGAAGAAAAGCAGTCATTAGCTTCCTTGTCTGAGAATGTCTCCTTTCTGCTGTCACCGATCTTTCTCCTAAGCCACGCAATGTGACCAGCTGGTTATATTTGCTATTTAGCTTACATTGGCAATTAAAAGATTCTTTTTTTTCCCCTTGGAAATGACCCAATCCTGACAGGAAGGAAGCTGGGTCAGCTGTGCCACATTTAAGAGCTGTGTTCTCCAAGAGGTCAGATTTTTCATTTACCTCCTTTAGTTCTCGGTTGCCCCCAAGCCGTCTTTCATTGTCAGGCTGGTGCTTCGGCCGGGCACGCGCCACGTTCCCACTCTAGCGACACGCTCCATGTAAATAGCATTTGTGTTAAGGAAGTCATGTCCTGTGTGACTGGTGTACATTGAAACTGATGTTGTTGTCGCTTTAGATCTGTCACTTTAGATCTCGGTCAAGCTGAGGAGGCAACTGGAGCGGGCAGCTGAAGAAGACCGAGATGAAATATTTACTTCCTTTTATTTAAAGCACCCCTGGTGTCCTGTCGCCCTTCCAAGCTGGCACAGTTGGTTAACCCTTGTTGGCGCCTGTCTCTTTCGACTAGGGTAAATGTTACGGTGCATTTCACAGAGGTGGGAGATCAGGCAAAGGAATATTTGGGGTAGGGATGAAGATAATGATAGATTTATATTCAGCCTTTGCTTTGTGCCATTCAAGGCAATCTGCATAAAAATACCCAGTCCAAGAACCCTGAAGAATTGGGCTGAAAGGAGGGGAATGGCACAAAGTGCGCTCCCACAGGGAGGGTCTTCTCAGGGTGCCGCCGGTTAAAGATTGCCGGCGGGTAACACCCAGGGGTAGGGCCTTCTCAGTGGGTGCGCCTGCCCTGTGGAACCAGCTGCCTGCGGAGCTTAGGACTGCCCCCAACCTCCGTTCATTCCGCTGGGACCTGAAGACCTGGCTCTTCGAGCTCTCTGGCCCAGGCTGAGAAATTTTTTAATTTTAATTTTAACTGGGTTTTTATTTTTCTCAAGGTTTTATTTAATCTTTTTAAATTTGTTTTAACGTTCGTATTGACTTTCTTTTAAATGCCCTGTAAACCGCCCTGAGTCCTTCGGGAAAGGGCGGTATATAAATCTAAATAAATAAAATAAATAAATAAAGTCACCCAGCCATCCTCTGTGCCTAAAAACTATGACATCTTTAATATTTTCTGAGTGTAGGAGAAGAGCAGGCTGAGCTAGAAGGTGGAGTAAAACGTGTCATCAGTTTAGAGTCATTGCACTGCATTGCCACAAGTCATCCAAATCCAGTCCCCTATAAATTCCGTTAACTCTTATCTAGAGAGGGTTCAGCTGCTTTTTATTTGACTGCTCCACTGGCTGCCCCTCTCTGTCCTGTCCTCCAGGGTCATTCCCACCTACATGGCAGTGGTCAAGATAATATCTATGACAGAGCAACTGAAGCTCCATTGTTAACATGTGGAGTTCTGATTACAGGTAGTCCTCAACTTACAACAGTTCACTGAGTGTCCGAAGTTACAAAGGCACTGAAAGAAAGGACTTATGACCATTTTCACACTTACGACTGGCGCCATCCCCAATTCACATGTCAAAATTCAGACGCTTGGCAACTGACTCGTATTTATGACGGTGTCCCTGGGTCATGGGATCACCTTTCGCCACGTTCTGACAAGCAAAGTCAATAAAGCCAGATTCACTTAACCGCTGTGTCATGAACTTAACAACTGCAGTGATTCAACTTAACAACCGTGGCAAGAAAGTTCATAAAACTCACTTAACAAATATTTCACCCAGAAATGTCGGGCTGAATTGTGGTCCTAAGTCGAGGACTACCTGTACACCATCACAGCTGCCATCTTGACTTTCTGGACCGTATCCTGCAGATTCCTGGGTACTGAAACCTGGAAGACTCAGATTCAAATCCCCCTTCAACCATATAATGCTTTGGGGCCAATTGTTCCCATTCAAGAGAATTCCCTCTTCACAAACTAGACTGCCTAATCTGAAAGTCAGTTTCACTTACATTCCATCATGAATCTCTTTAGAACTTATTTTATGCATATCATTTTCCCTGTATACCGTATGCATTTTTCCCCCACCGGCCACCGCACATTTTTTTTTCTAACCGTGGTGGTGGGTTTTTGTTGCTTTTTTCTTGAGCTGAAAAATGAATAAAAAAATATAAAGAAGCTACATTTCCAGTGATTCACCGACTCATCCTCAATGCATGAACAAGCCTATTTCACTAGAAAATACAGACCAAATGAATAGAGTCATTTCCTTAACTCCTTTCAGAAAGTCAGAAATAGACTGGGTGAAACCAAAATAACACCAGCAGTTTATCTGAGTGAGATGTAGCTGGTGCAAAGCAGAGGCATCTGTTGGCAATTCCTTCGACAAAAAAAAAAATCACACTTTTCCCAGGGTTCAGCTGTAGCAGAGGGCAGCTGCGCAATTCCAAGAAAAATAAATAAATACAGTGACAGGCAGATGTTTTATGAGATCCAGGTTGATCCAGGGGTGAAGGCACCTGGCGAGAAAGTGGGAGACTGTGAGTTCGAGTCCCGCCTTAGCCACGAAAGCCAGCTGTGTGACTTTGAGCCGATCACTGCCTTTCAGCGCATCCCACCTCACAAGGTTGTTGGTGTGGGGAAAATAAGGGGAGCAAGGCATGTGTCTGTAGTAAAAATGGGATACAGTCATCGGAGCGAACAACACTTCATAGTTCACTCCACCATGAGCCTTGGTGGAGCAGTGGGCTAATGCCTCCTTAAGTAACACCAGCTGCCTGCAATTAGTGCAGGTTCGCATCCCACCAGGCTCAAGGTTGACTCAGCCTTCCATCCTTCCGAGGTAGGTAAAATGAGGACCCAGATTGTTGGGGGCAATTAAGCTGACTTTCTAATAATGCCGCTTGCAGTGTGTGTGAAAGCTCTAATAAGCAGGCATATACATAGAATGAAGGCTACTGCTAAGCTTGTAAGCCGCCCTGAGTCTTCGGAGAAGGGCGGGATATAAATGGAATTAAAAATAAATAAATAAAAATAAATAAAATAGGGGGAAAAAAGTTCAGGAAAAGTTTCTGCATGGTACTCAAGAAACTGGGGTCATCCGTGGAAACCAAAAAAAAAAGGAAATTCGGAAAAGACAAATAAATAGATTTTCACATGCAATTGTCCTTAGATAACCTGTAGACTTCTTTATCTCCAGAAGCTGTATTATCTAGCACGCAAGGTAGCTTTTAAAAAAGGATTTGAGAGAAATGTAGAAGATTAAGGGCTACAGAATTAGCAGTCACAGCAACTCTATTTTTATTTCCAGTAAGTTTGCTCTCGTTCGTTCAGGTGCTTGTCTGCATAAGAAAAGCGGGTTTTTCGAATCAGAGCCTCAAAATAAATCCATGGTTTGGAGACAAATTTAGAGTTTAAGACTGGCGCACTCAGAGACGGGCGTGCAACATAGCCTGCGTCTTTCTGTGGCAAGTTATGGGTTGAGGGTGGAAAGTATGCAAAGAAGTTGGCTTCAGAGGGTTTTGCTTTGAGTGTATTTTTCTAGCAATGTTCTGAAATCATAGGAAATGTCAACTGCCGTGAAACCACCAAGGACAAATAGGAAACAGAGAAGGAAGCAGAATGAAGATCTCATAAGGAAGAAAGGTAAGTTCTAGAGCAGGGCTTTTCAAATAGTGGTACGGGTGCCACCTGTGGTACATTGGCACCTGGCAGGTGGTACGCGACCATCCTAGAAAAGTGGTAGCGGGGGAAGGGAATGAGCTGAACCGGTGGCAGCACCGCACAAGCCTGAGTGAGAGACGGCTGGAGCTGCGGGGCTGTCAGGGCTCAGCGGAAGCGCCAGCATCAGTGCTTCTTTGGGGCTGTCAGGGCTCAGTGGAAGCGCCAGGTTCCAGCTGGAGCTCAGCACTGATCCTGGCGCTTCTTCTGAGCCCAGAAGAAGCGCCGATCAGCTGGAATGTTGCAGCATCTCCAGGGTCTGGTGATTTACATTCAGATGCTTGGCAACTGATTCATATTTATGACGGTCAGTGTCCCAGGGTCATGTGAAGTGACCCAAACCTGCTACAACCACCCAGCAGATGGGGAGAATAAAAACCAAACACACACACACACACACACCCCACACACCCCTGCTGCAAATCCTCAACAGAAATGCTCACAACAGTGAAAACCTCAGACAGGAGGAAGAGCACCGCCAGGCAGGCAGGCAGGTGTCTTGCTCGGCTGTGGCTTGAGGGGCACTTTTTTCAGTCCCATTGTAACTTCAAACAGTCACTAAACAAACTGTTGTAAGTCGAGGACTACCTGTACTTCATCACTTTTTTCCTTTTTTTGTCATCAAGTTTTTGACACCTTGCTAGGTGACTGGTGGTAGTTGGATGTTGCCATATCCTAAAAGTGGTACAACGGGTGAAAAGGTGGAAAAGCCCTGTTCTAGAGATCCAGGTGAGGGGGTCTGCTGCTCTTTCCTAGAGATGCTTGGGAACAAAAGATGAGCGGCCTTCCCAATTTCTGATATTACAAATTATGGATCCTCTGCTCCTGCAGGTAAACAGGATGAACTGCAATTGTCAGCCTTCCTTCTGGTCAGGAGACCACTCTTATAAAGCCCATCCAAGTTAGTGGCTCTCATCGTATCTCTTGCTATCAAATTATACAATCTAACTCTGAGCTGGTTGCAAATGTATTCATTTTTTTGTCTCACTTGACTTTCCCATCAAGTCAACTTCCCGGATAAACCCGGGTGAAATATCACAGGAGAGTTAGGATAGCCACTCCTGAAAATCTCCCAGGGTATATCTGTTAGGGCGAGGGTACTAAAGGTTTACTCTGGCAAGATTCTGTCCACAGGTATGTCCTCAAATTACAACAGTTCAATCAGTGATGGTTCGAAGTTACAGCGGCACTGACTTATGACCGTTTTTCAAATTTACGACCTTTGTGGCATCCCCATGGTCACCTGATCCAAATTCAGAGGCTTGGCAACTGACTCATATTTATGACGGTTGCACTTAAGACCATCTGACAACAAAGTCAAGGGGGGAACCAAATTCACTTAACAAACGTGTTACTAACCTAGCAACTGCAGTGACTCACTTAACCACTGCAGCAAGAAAGGTCGTAAAATGAGGCAAAATTCACTTAATAAATGTCTCACTTAGCAACAGAAATTTTGCACCCAACTGTGGTCGTAAGCCGGGGACTACCTGTATTGGTATGAACAAATAAAGAACTGAACTTTGGCTGAATTGTTCTATGTCACTCTTGAGCTGGGCCTGACAATATGATAGCAGTGTTCCAATATTTCAGGGGCTGCCCCAAAGAAGAGGGAGTCAAGCTATTCTCCAAAGCCCCTGAAGGCAGGACAAGAAGCAAAGGATGGAAACTAATCAAGGAGAGAAGCAGCCTAGAACTAAGGAGAAACTTCCTGACAGTTAGAACAATTAACCAGTGGAACAACCTGCCTCTAGAAGTTGTGAATGCTCCAACACTGGAAGTTTTTAAGAAGAGACTGGACAGCCATTTGTTTGAAATGGAATAGGGTTTCCTGCCTGAGCAGGGGGTTGGACTAGAAGGCCTCTAAGTTCCCTTCCAACTCTAGTCTATGTCTTATTTAAGCCTTTCAACGTAACATTTCAATTGGACTGATTTCTTCTGTTTCAGAGAAATATTTTTCTTTTCATGCCTTTTCCACTAGGCTGATTGCAGTTGATTGGCAATCATTATGGATAATTCATGTTGTAAGCCACTCAGAGTCGCCTTGAGGCAAGAAGGGCAGCAAACAAATTTAATAAATAATGAATAATAAAAAGGAAGATTTGCTTTTCCCAGAACTTCCCCTCTTGTCATTCAATCCACATGAACAACAGAATAAAGAATTGGAAGGGACCTTCTAGGTCTTCTAGTCCAACCCCCTGCTCAAGGAGGAAACCCAATACCAACTCAGACATATGATTGTCTAATATCTACTTAAAATCTCCAGGGTTGGAGCACCCACAACTCCTGGAGGCAAGCTGTTTCACTGATTAACTGTTCTAATTCTTAGTTCTAGGTTGCTTCTCTCCTTGATCAATTTCCATCCGTTGCTTCTTGTCCTGCCTTCAGGCGCTTTGGAGAATAGGTTGACACCCCCCCTCTTCTTTGTGGCAACCCCTGAGATATTGGGACACCGCTATCATGTCACCCCTCGTCAGGGCTTTTTCTCACATAGAACGCTCAGAACGGAGTTCCGGCACCTTTTTTGGATGGAACCTTGTAGGGTAGGCAAGGCAGGTTGTATGACATGTGTGAGTTCCGGCACCTTTTTCTTTTACAAAAAAAAGCACTGCCCCTCGTCCTTCTCTTCATTAAACTAGACATGCCAAATCCCTGCAAATGTTCTTTGTCTGTTTTAGCGTCCAGTCCCCTGATCATCTTTGTTCTTCTTCCCTGCATTCTTTCCAGAGTCTCAACATTTTTGATATCATTATATGAGTTTTATATGCTCCAGACCAGCAGCATATACAGTACACCTGCTCCAAAGAACAGACAGGGAGAAGCAACGAGAAAGGAAAATGCAAAACATTTTTCACAATCCCCCCCCAATGTGTGCTGTCACTTTTCCCACACATTCACTAGGAAGGAGATAAAGACAGCCTGTCTCTTTAAAACCATCCAGCCAAGGCAACAGCCAAAACAGGGAGAAGGGAGACTTTCACACACCCCTCTGCATTCACAGCCATTTATTGTCATGGAACCACAAAGTTTCATTTGCACAAGTTCAAATCCCTCCAAATCTCTACCTTTGCTGATCTCTTTCCCTTTGAAATGTATCCCAGTATTATTATCCTTGAATACACATGACAACATTAAGCTGTGAATTCATAATAAGAGCTACATCTGGTTCGGCCGCACTGAATTACACACGCCTGTTTGATTAAATGTCCAAATTATTCTCACTTTAAGCAATATCCATATGGGCAATGCTAGGCACCTATCTAAAAATTAGATTTTAACAGATGACCCCGGGGGCTTGTCAAGCAAGGTGTGGACTTCACTAGGGGAAATTACAAGGTCACCAATTTGCCCCAGCCCTGTGCCCTTCTTCCCATGGAGGCTAACACTTTATTGTCTGGTAGAAATCATAGAAACATAAAGCTGGAAGGGCACTCGGAGGTCGTCTAGTCCAATCCCTACCCAAGCCAGGAATCCTTATATGATCCCAGACAAATGATTGTACAATCTTTTCTTGAAAACCTCCCACAATGAGGTATCCATAACACCAGGAGGCAAACTGTTCCATTGATTAATTGTTCTCACTGTCAGGAAATTCCTCCTTATTTCCAGATTGGATCTCCCTCTAATGAACTTCCAACCACTGCTTCTTCTCCTGCCCTCGGGTGCTTTGGAGAATACATCAACCTTCTTGCCTGTGAAAAGCTCTTCACGTTTTGGAGGATGGCCATCATGTCAACCCCTTCAATAGGCTGGACATATCTAGTTCCTTTAGCCACTCATTGTACAGTTTAGCCTCTGGAGCCCTAATCACCTTTGATCTCTGCACTTTTTCTAAGGCCTAACCTTTTTTTTTTGTAATTAGGTGACCAGAATTGGATCCAGTATTCCAAATGATCCAAATCTTGATCATTCCATTCAAAGTGGCCAAGTAGACATTAATCAGAAGAAGCATTGTTATCAGCATCACCTACAATTCCATATTCCATCAGACTGATAACTGCTTGTCCATAGGGCAGAAGGCAACGGAAGGGGATTTGTCAGAAGGCATATGTAGCTCAGGAAGAAAGAGAAACATAAAAATTATTCTTGCTGGATATTCTTCATAATAACCCAACCCCACAGTTATGCAACTCAGCTTAAGAGAATAACAGAGTTGGAAGGGACCTTGGAGGTCTTCTAGTCCAACCCCTGCTTAAGCAAGACATCCTATATACCATTTAAGACAAATGGCTGTCCAATCTCTTCTTAAAAACCTCCAGTGCTGGGAGCACCCACCACTTCTGGAGGCAAATCAGAACAATGATTAATTGTTCCAACTGTCAGAAAACTTCTCCTTAGTTCTAGATTGGATTCTCTCCTTACTTTCCATCCATAGTTCTGCCTCCAGGTTCTTTGGAGAATAGTTTGATTCCCTCTTCTTTGTGGCAGCCCCTAGAACAGGAGTAGGCAACCTTGGCTCTTTTATGACTCGTGGACTTCAACTCCCAGAATTCCTGAGCCAGCCATGCTGAGGGAAAAGGGAGAGGTTTCCATGCTGAGCTATGTTGGCTCAGGAATTCTGGGAGTTGAAGTCCACATGTTATGAAGGAGCCATAGTTCCCCCATTCTAGCTCAGGAATTCTGGGAGTTGAAGTCCACGAGTCACAAAAGAGCCAAGGTTGCCTACCCCTTCCCTAGAAGCTTATCCCCTACCAACTGAATAGGAAGGAGGGAAGGGCAAAGTCCAGGAATATTTCCCAATTTGTATCACCCCAAAGGCATTGCAGCTCACTTCATCCAATCCTTTCTCCTTTGCATTATGTGCCCCTTTATTAGTTCCCTTTCTTTCATTTTTCAAAAAGAAAGACATATCATTTTTAAAAGCCCCCCCACTTCCCTTTTGTGTCTTTTCAAAGAGATCCACGGAAAGGGAGGCTCTACACTTAAAGTTCTAAAAATGGAAACTAATTCCCAGGTTTTAATAACAAATTGCTGGTCTGTGAGTTGAGTCAATTTTGCTCATTTTCTCCTCTCCCTGATTTTTTCATGCGTTAGTAATGCATTCACAACATGTACTCACAAAAGGGTTTTTATACTAAGGTAAAGGTAAAGGTTCCCCTGCACATGCGTGCTAGTCGTCTCCGACTCTAGGGGCCGGTGCTCATCTCCGTTTCAAATCCGAAGAGCCAGCGCTTGTCCGAGGACGTCTCCGTGGTCATGTGGCCAGCATGACTAGACGCCAAAGGCGCATGGAACGCTGTTACCTTCCCACCGTAGTGGTCCCTATTTTTCTACTTTCATTTTTACGTGCTTTCGAACTGCTAGGTTGGCAGAAGCTGGGACGAGTAACAGGCGCTCACTCTGTTACGCGGCACTCGGGATTCGACCCGCCAAACTGCTGACCTTCTGATCAACAGGCTCAGCGTCTTAACCCACTGAGCCACCTCGTCCCATGTTTATACTAGGGATAGGTAAAAATCACATCACTTAGCCCAGTGGTAGGACCAGTGGTAGCCTTTAGAGAATCATGTCCCTCAAAATGTATAGCTGACAGAGAAGATCTTCCCTTCTTCCTCGCCTAACAACAGTGTCCTCCAAGCCAACCCTGATTAGTTAATCATGTTAAGCAAAAAGAAGCTATTATTTGAAGTAGTAGTAGATTTTATCTTCCTAGGACAGGGGTAGGCAACCCTGGCTCTTTTATGACTAGTGGACTTCAACTCCCAGAATTCCTGAGCCAGCCACGCTGAGGGAAAAGGGAGAGGTTTCCATGCTGAGCCATGCTGGCTCAGGAATTCTGGGAGTTGAAGTCCATGAGTCATAAAAGAGCTGAGGTTGCCTACCCCTGGCCTAGGCCGCTTTATGACTCATGGACTTCAACTCCCAGAATTCCTGAGCCAGCCACGCTGAGGGGAAAGGGAGAGGTTTCCAAGCTGAGCCATGCTGGCTCAGGAATTCTGGGAGTTGAAGTCCATGAGTCATAAAAAGGCCAAGGTTACCTACCCGTGTCCCAGGAACAAAAATTAAACAGTATCTCCTACTTGAGAGAAAGACTTTGACAAATGTAGACAAAATAAAGTTGTTTTTTTATTTAGGGAGAGCTTGGATAGTTATGGTTTATGATGACTAAAAGCATCAAATATGAAATAGAGTAACCAGTTGGGCAGGGGTCTTCAAACTTGGCCCTTTTATGACTCATGGACTTCAACTCCCAGAATTCCTCAGCCAGCGTGAAGAGACGGTGAATTCCAGTACTGCCTTAGGCATGAAAGCCAGCTGGGTGACTTGGGACGAGTCACCCTCTCTCAGGTCAGCCCAACCCACCTCACAGGGCTGTTGTGGGGAAAATAGGAGGAATGAGCATATCACCTTGGGTATATATTTATAGACTGACGGACTGACTAAATCAGGTTAGACGTTGTCAAAATTGTTTGTCCCAATTGTAAAAGCTAGATCGTCAGAAAGGGAAACAAAGAAGAACGATTACTTCTAAACTCGCTTTTGCCGGAGCTGAAACAAGTCATTGAAAATACTGTGGACCCCAAGAAGAACAAATAATTCAATATTAAATGGAGTAAAGTCAAATTACTGTCTAGTAATGAAACTAAAGCTTCAACATTTGGGGCACATAACCCAAGGGTAAGGGTAATTTGGACAAGATCCTGATGCTTGGGGGTGGGGAGAATCAGAAAGAAGACGGACAAGAAGAAGGTATCTAGATGTTACCACTCATGATACAAGCAGCAGCTTAGAAGAACTCAAAACAAGCAAACAATCAATTGTTTGTTAATGACAAATAATCCTCAGGAAATGAAGTCCATTGGGTTGCGCAGAATCAGAACTGACTGAACAGAAGTTTAAATGCAAATCCAGAGGAGGGGCTAATTCAGGGGTAGGCAACCTCGGCTCTTTTATCACTCATGGACTTCAACTCCCAGAATTCCTGAGTCAGCACAGCTGACTCAGGAATTCTGGGAGTTTATTTATTTATTTATTTATTTAATTGTATTTATATACCGCCCTATTCCCTGAGGACTCAGGGCGGTTTACAGGGAATTAAAAATCCAAAATACAAAAATTAAGAACCAAATTAAAAAAAATTAAATTAACCCTGTAGTCAGTTAAAAAAGAGTTGGAGTCCATGAGTGATAAAAGAGCCGAGGTTGCCTACCCCTGGGCTAATTAAAGCCAAATAAGCTTGCCCGGGGAAGTCATAAGCACTTCGGAAGACTTTGTTTTCAACGCAATGCTTTCTGGATGCCACACGGTTCTCCTAAGAGCTTCCAAGGAACAATCAGCCTTCATACTGCCCTCCAGTGGTGTATCCTCCTGTTATCCACAGCAAAATTCTAGCTTTATTTATTGATCAAATGCATAAGGCTACCCAACTTCATAGCAGTTCTGGGCAGCGAATAATACTAAATAAAATAATAATAATAATAATAACAGCAATAAGAAAATATTGAACATTCAGAAAGAATAAAACCAACACCTCCTCAAACATACAGTGTTCCCACATGGAGTCCCCCACCAGCATAATAACCCAGTTCTTGGGGGAAGAGTTGAGTTTTAAGAGTTTATTCAAACCAAAGTTGGAGCCACGTCAATCTCTGGGGACACAATGTCCCAGAGGGCAGGTGCCATAACAGGAAAGTCACTTCCTGAGTCCCATCAGGTAACCTTGAGCATCTGATGGATCAAACAGGATGGATGGAAGCTATGAGACACAGTCTCTCAAATAGTCCTGTGTTATGATTTTGGAGCTCTCCTGAGCAAAAGCATCCTAAAATCAGAAAGATATGGTTATAGGCACCTCTCTCTCTCTCTCTCTCTCTCTCTCTCTCTCTCTCTCTCTCTCTCTCTCTCTCTCTCTCTCTCTCTCTCTCTCTCTGTGTGTGTGTGTGTGTGTGTGTCTCCTATAGGCAGAGTCTCCAAACGTGACAACTTTAAGACTTGTGGACTTCAATTCTCCAAATTTCCCAGCCAGTATGTCTGGCTGAAGAATTCTGGGAATTGAAGTCCTCAAGTCTTAAAGCTGTCAGGTTTGGAGACTCCTGCCTATAGGCTGAAAGATCAAAGGACGTCTTTAAGTGTAATCATTGAAATATGCCTCAAAAATACCACAAATGACTAGATATGTGAAAGAAATCTACCGTGGTTTTTTTCTTATTTAAAGATATATATATATATATTTTTTAAAAAGCACATGAGTTGAAATGGGGGGAAAGCTGAAAACATTAACATGAAATATACAATGCCAAACTGCTTCAAAATGGATCTTCAACCTGAACACAAGGGGTCTAGATTTCCAGATAGGTAGATAAGTGGCTGTGTTGGAATTTCCTTCTCCTCCTCTTTAAAGTTAATACCTTAATTTGCATAGTAATAACCCAATTATTGTGAGATTAGGCCTACAGGAATCTCATTATGGTTACTCTTACCAAATGGTCAATATTCCATTCAATATCTTTTAATCTTACCTACCTCAAGACATAATTAGTCCAAAGAAATGCTCATTCATCATTAATGCAATTCTTTGAATAAGGTTGGGGGAGTGGAGAGAAAAAGGAAACCTCTGTAATTTTAGGATTATTCCCCACTAATACATCACAACTTACATTCTTCTCCCCACTTTTGTTTCTCTTCATTTAGGCTGCTATAGAAACAGTTCAAAAGTGGCCAATGGCAAGGAGGCAGAAAAGAGGCTAAATTGAGAAATTGAGGCCAACACCCTTAGAAACAAATAAACAGCCAAACAAAATAGGTTAAGTGTCTGTTAAGACGACATGCTTGCAAATTAAGAAGTGCAGTTCTTCAAAGAGGCATACCAATAACCATCTTCATTTTTTAAACTCACAGAGTTCGTCGCCCACTGCATTCTAAAAGCTAAAGTTTGAGGATGTTGCATACAGGACAGGAATATTTATCATCTTAAAAGAAAAGCAACCTAGCAATCTTCTGTCTGGTCTGGAGTCACTGCAAAAGAAGGAAGGTTTAGCTCGCGCCCAAACTGGGGCAAGAGAGGACCTTTTTCTGAAATGCAAGCGTAGATGATAATGTTGTTCTTCGGGACATCATCTCACCTGATTCACCAGCCCAGCCTTCCCTACTTGGTGAGAAAGAGCTGGTCCGTCATTCCCAGCAAAATTTAATCTCTGGTGCCTCCACGTTCAGCGACATGGGACTCAGATGTTGTTTCAGAAAATGTAAAGGCTTCCAAACTAACTTCTTACTGTAGAGTCACTTTGACTTTTAAACAGAATTTCAGCTGGGAGATAAAAAAACTGGCAATGACTTTCTATTCTAACCCTCCTTGCCTTCCTTCCTTCCTTCCTTCCTTCCTTCCTTCCTTCCTTCCTTCCTTCCTTCCTTCCTTCCTTCCTTCCTCTTTTCTTTCATTTTCCTTCCCTCCCTCCCTCCCTCCCTTTCCTTTCCTTTCCTTTCCTTTCCCTTTCTGGACCTGTACCAGTCCAGTTTCAGGCCCGGTTACAGCACGGAAATGGCATTGGTCGCACTGGTAGATGATCTCTGGCGGGCCCGGGACAGGGGTTGCTCCTCCGTCCTGGTCCTACTTGACCTCTCAGCGGCTTTTGATACCATCAACCAAAGTATCCTGCTGCAACGGCTCGAGGGGTTGGGAGTGAGAGGCACTGTTTTACGTGGCTCTCCTCCTACCTCTCGGGCCGTTCGCAGTTCGTATTGGCAGGGGGGCAGAGATCTACCCAGAGGCCCCTTTCTTGCCGGGTACCTCAGGGGTCGGTTCTCTCCCCCCTCCTGTTTAACATCTATATGAAGCCGCTGGGTGAGATCATCCGTGGCTTTGGGGTGAGGTATCACCAATATGCGGATGATACCCAGTTGTTCATCTCCACCCCGAGCCAACCCAGTGATGCCCTTGACGTGATGTCCCGGTGCCTGGAGTCGGTGCGGGTCTGGATGGGAAGGAACAGGCTCAGGCTCAACCACTCCAAGACCGAGTGGCTGTGGATACTGGCATCTCGTATTGTCCAACATGTTCCATCTCTTTTGATGGGGGGGAGGTACTGCCCCCCTCAGAAAGGGCCCGCAACTTGGGTTTCCTCCTGGATTCACGGCTTAACTTGGAAGACCATCTAACTGCTGTGACCAGGGGGGCCTTTGCACAGGTTCGCCTGGTGCGCCATTGCGCCCCTTTTTGGACCGAGATGCCCTATGCACGGTCACCCACACCCTTGTCACTTCTCGCCTGGATTACTGTAATGCTCTCTACATGGGGCAGCCCTTGAAGTGCACCCGGAGGCTTCAGCTGGTGCAAAATGCGGCCGTGCGGGTGCTTATGGGAGGATCTCGATACTCCCATGTTACACCACTCCTGCACGAGCTGCATTGGCTTCCGGTTGCCCTCCGGGTGCGATTCAAGATGCTGGTAATTACCTTTAAAGCCCTACATGGCTTAGGCCCAGGGTACTTGCGAGACCACCTGCTGCCATTGTCAACTTCCCTTCTCCCGGTTCGCTCCCACAGAGTCGGCCTCCTCAGGGTTCCATTGGCTAGGCAATGCCGGCTGGCAACCCCCAGGGGGAGAGCCTTCTCTGTGGGCGCGCCGACCCTATGGAATGAGTTGCCTCCGGAGCTGCGGACGGCCCCTGACCTTCGGTCCTTCCGCCGTGACCTGAAGACATGGATGTTCCAACAAGCGGGCCTGGACTGACTATGGTTTGAAATTTGGCTTTTATTGGGTTACATTGTCATTTATTTATTACATCCATTGTTTAATTCTTTTTAAAATTTTGTACTTTATGTTTTTTTAATTTTTTATTGTTGTGAGCCACCCTGAGTCCTTGGGGAGAAGGGCGGCATATAAATTTAATAAATCTCAATCTCAATCTCTCTCTCCTTTCCTCCCTTCCCCCTTCCTTCTTTCCTCCCCTCCCTCCATCCCTGGTTAAGAGAAAGAAGCTAGGCACCTTGGAGGGGGGGAAGAAAAGCTACCCTAAACAATGTCCAGCAAGAAGTTTCCCTGAATCCCACTTATCAAGTGCAAATGGTTGCCCATCTCTGGACTACATGATGGTGTGTTTGCATGTGCAGCTGGAAGATGTTTAATACCTGACTGTTGTTCATCCACAATCAGTCATCCTAGCCCGGCGTTCACAATTTTAAGCAAGATTTTGGCATTTGAGAGAGGGGAAATCTTTGTGCAAGTATACTCCTGGCTACAAGAGGTAGCTGATGGCTGTGTAACATGTGAAAAGAACTAGGAGCCTCCTAGTTAGGGGTCTGGGTAGGCAAGCAAGCCTACCCATACCCCAACCTTTGAGCCGGGTGAATTTCGTACATGTGTGGTCTCATTTGCTCTCCATTCATCCACACATGTCTAAAAGCCATTTAACTCTTGGCTTGGATGAGCTGGTCTGCAATATATACTGCTCAAAAAAATAAAGGGAACACAAGATATTAAATACAGTACATTGTGTTGTTTAAGTGTTCCCTTTATTTTTTTTGAGCAGTATATTAAAGGTAAAGGTAAAGGTTCCCCCGCACATGCGTGCTAGTCGTTTCCAACCCTAGGGGACGGTGCTCATCTCCGTTTCAAAGCCGAAGAGCCAGCGCTTGTCCGAGGACATCTCCGTGGTCATGTGGCCGGCATGACTAGATGCCAAAGGCGCATGGAACGCTGTTACCTTCCCACCGTAGTGGTCCCTATTTTTCTACTTGCATTTTTATGTGCTTTCGAACTGCTAGGTAGGCAGAAGCTGGGACGAGGAACAGGCGCTAACTCTGTTACGCGGCACTCAGGATTCGACCCACCAAACTGCCGACCTTCTGATCGACAAGCTCAGCGTCCTAATTACCGGTACTTAAAAAATCACGTGGTAAAAGTAATACTCTGTTCCTTTTTAAAAAAAGAAATTATTAAATAAAGCAAAAAGAAGACATCTGGTTGGGCTCTGCAATTACAGAAATAGTCTTAATTGTCAATTGATAACTTCCTAAGGGCTGCCGAATGACTAGCTACTTAAAAAGAAAACGTAAGGCAGGGCAAACGTTATCGGTGGGTTTCTTCAAGTATGTATGACACGTTTTTTTGTGTCTATATGACATGATTAAATAAGAAAGGAAGGAAGAAGGGAAAGTGCTTGTACATTAAAAAGCTCTTGATAAAAACTGAATTTTTAATAGGAGAACATTAGCTCCAACTATCCTGAACCTTCACGATATTTTGAAGACGTTTGAAACATGAAAGCTCCTTTAGTTTGAAGGATGCCTGTGCAACGCTGGGTGGTTAGAAGAATTCTTCTTTAGCACGGAATATCCAGACGGGGGTGAAATTGGGGTCTGTGTGTGTGCAATGATGGCTAACGCTTGGGGTACTATCAGATGGTAGATGAGGGTTGCTAGCAGACCATAAGCCAATCACTGTTATTTTTTTTCCACCTAAAGAGAAATTCCACCCCCCCCAAGTGGGGGCAGAGCAGTTATCACTGTGCGTATCTGATAGTCAAGTACAAAGCTAACTAACATTTAGTAAAAGTTGATATTGCATGAAGTCTACTGCCCTAAAAGAAATCTGCAAGCCTTTTCTTTAAAAGGTTAGGACGCTGAGCTTGTCGATCAGAAGGTCGGCAGTTTGGCGGGTTGAATCCCGAGTGCCGCTTAGCAGAGTGAGCGCCTGTTACTCGTCCCAGCTTCTGCCAACCTAGCAGTTCGAAAGCACGTAAAAAGGCAAGTAGAAAAATAGGGACCACTACGGTGGGAAGGCAACACCGTTCCGTGCGCCTTTGGCGTCTAGTCATGCCGGCCACGTGACTACGGAGACGTCCTCGGACAAGCGCTGGCTCTTCGGCTTTGAAACGGAGATGAGCACCAGCCCCTACAGTTGGAAACGACTAGCATGCACGTGCGGGGGAACCTTTACCTTTACCTTTAGAAATCAACATGCACAAATCATAATCGTGTACATGCGTGGAGGTGCACACTAATTTTGGAACCTTGTCCCTTCTCGGCAAAGCTGTGTGTCAGCCTTTCCTTGGGGGTATTAAAACTTCAAGTCGTACAAACAGGGATTCAAGGAGACAGAGCTCCGATAAGTAAGCTTAGAGTGCCGGTATGAAGCATAAGCCCTATTTATACTGCAATCAAGGCTTAACCTTTGACTCTCCCTCCTGTTTTCTCCCTCCATTTCTGAAGAACCTTTAGGACAACCTCACATACTCCGTGCTGCGTATGCACAGGAGCTAGCTGACAATGTGTTATGATATACGGTAATATGAATGGACATGACCCTGCATGCTAAACAGTAACTCTCATAACCACGTAGAGGTACAGTAGACCGACAAACGCAGATCCATGGAAGTATCAGAATTCTTGAAATCACTGACCTTTATGGTACATGTCTATGTCTGCACCCCAAGCAGAACAGAGAGAATACTTCATGCAGAAAACTTATAGGGACATTAACTTGACAAGTGCATGCGCTCAGGGAAAGCAAGCGCTGAACCGCTGATGGACTGGATGCCGTCTGATGCAAATACTATCAGGACATAATTAAGCAGGGTCACCTCAAGGAGCTGAATGAAGCTATGAGAAAAAGGAAGACGTACATACCCACTGAGGAAGAAAAATATAACCCGGTGAAATTGAAAAAGAAATGTTTGTTCAGAAACCCATCTCAATAACTTCCTTTAAGGAGGGAAGATCTATAAGAATATAATAGATCTGTGGCGGCGAACCTATGGTACGCGTGCCACTGGTGGCATGCAGAGTCCTCTCTGTGGGCACCCGCAGCGTTGCCCCATTCCTAGGCCCTCCAGTTGGGTTTTATAAAACCTTTTCGCTTTAGGCCTCCGCCGTGTGCAAAAAAAAAAAGGTTCAATCAATCAATCAATTTCAACTTCTTGTGGGGGAAAAAAAAAGATCTCGCAAAGTTGGAATTGATGGAACTTTTTAGTCCCACCCAGCCTGCCTTTACCACCGCAGCCACGCCCACCCAATGGGCCATACCCACCCAACAGGCCACACCCACCCAATGGTGCACGCCCACCTGGCACCCGACGATACATAAGTGGGTTTGGGGGCTGCAGTTTGGGCACTCGGTCTCTAAAAGGCTCGCCATCACTGTAATAGATCATGGCCACAAGATTGACACTGAAGGCAAAAGGACAGCACAGAATGAGATGGTTAGATACGTCATCGACACAATGAATGTGAATTTGGGCAAACTCCAAGAGACAGCGGAGGTTAAGGGGCCTGATATGCTATGCTCACGGGGTTGCAGAGAGTCAGACATAACTTAGTGTCTGAAAAACAATATTGACCCTTTTAAGGTAATTTAATTTAATTTTAATTTAATTTTAATCCCATTTATATCCCGCCCTTCTCCTAAGACTCAGGGCGGCTTACAATTTAAGCACAAATCAATGTGCTTAGCAATAGCCTTCATTCTATGTATATACCTGCTTATTAGGGATTTCGCCCCCCCCCAAGCGGCATTATTACAAAGTCAGCTTAATTGCCCCCAACAATCTGGGTCCTCATTTTACCTACCTCGGAAGGATGGAAGGCTGAGTCAACCTTGAGCCTGGTGGGATGCGAACCTGCACTAATTGCAGGCAGCTGGTATTACTTAAGGAGGCATTAGCCCACTGCTCCACCAAGGCTCATGTAATTGAGGCGATTTGAGTTGAGAAAGACGGATCGGCCCAAAGCCACCCAGCTGGTTTTTATCTCTAGTTGTCACCGTGTCCTGGTGGTTGTTCCAAAATCACCCGACCAGCTTTCATGGCTAAAGTGGGTCTAGAACTCATGGTCCCCTCCTTTCTAGCCTGCTGCCTTAACCACTAGACCAGGAGTAGGCAACCATGGCCTTTTTATGACTTGTGGACTTCAACTCCCAGAATTCCTGAGTCAGCATGGCTCAGCTTGGAAACCTCTCCCTTTCCCCTCAGCATGGCTGGCTCAGGAATTCTGGGAGTTGAAGTCCACAAGTCATAAAAGAGCCAAGGTTGCCTACCCCTGCACTAGACCAAACTGGCTGTCAATGCTGCTAACATCGGATGTTTTTGCTTTGACAACAGTTAAGAGATGCAACCATTTTCTTCTTATGTTTTCCTTTTAGAGTAGATGATGCTGAGGGGAGGATTGTGCATGAGAGTTTAGTTAGACATAATAATACTGGACCTAGTGTGAGAACCAAGTTTATTGAAAATAAGAGGTGATAAGGATTGGCCAGGCTGGAGAACTGAAGGGAGAGCCTGCATTTCAAACTAATTGGATAATGTGATTTATGGCTGTTAATTGGAGGAGGGAAATGTGCTTTGATACTATGTGCCCAGGGGAGGGGAATCCAATTTTTGGCTTCAATTACGTTAGTGCCGATGCTATGCTTCTCAAATAAAGATTCTTTAAGGTAAACAATGCCCCAAAGTTCTTTGAAGAGTTTCATCTGTCGGAACCATGACACTGGCTTTCGAACATTGGGCAAAACCCCACAAAAAACTAGCAAGAAGAATTTCAACAGGGACCAATGCAAAGTTCTTCTCTTTAGGTGAGAAGCACTGAAAGCCTGAATACAAGAACGCATAGGAGGACCAGCATACTGGTTACCAAGACATGGAAATGTGATCTGGATGTCTTAGTGAAGAAGGCTAGGGTAGTGAAGACCATCCCATGGACATTTAGTGAGCAAGGGTGCTGCTGGACTGGCTTCTTCATCAGAATTGGTTATGGCTGATAGAAGTTTTGTTGTTGTTTTTAATTGCCAGTACAAATGAATTTAAGAAGCGAGGGCAGGGAAGTGTCTCAGGCCCCAGCAAGACACCCAAAGAAGTCCCCTTTCTGCTTTTTTTTTTTATCAAAATTGCTCAAAGCAACTTTTTCCCTCCCGATCTCAAAGGGTACAATGTCGGCTTTTCACTACCTTACATGTAAAGCGATAAGGAAGGTCGCAGTTAATTCAAGGAAGTAAATAGGTCTGGTACATAGCACAATCCTTGCAATTATTAGGAGCATGAGAACAATTCATATCCACACGGTTTAATACCTTTAACAACACGGTTCAGAAAATCTTGCTAGGCTTTAAGAAGCCTTGAGTGAAACACCTGATAAAAGAGACAGAGAGGAAAAAACAAAGCAGCCAAACAGGAAGGGATGGAAAGGGCCAAAGAAATGAAAAACTAGCACACATGTGCTTCTATGTGCATGTATCGTTGTTACAGGTACACCTTTTCCTTGCCATGGTTGTTAAGAGAATCACTGCAGTTGTTAAGAACAAATATACTGTACATTAAAATATTTCTTTTGTTTTCCCCCAGTTAAAGTTCTCCCTTTCCGGGAATTATTGTTAAAAATACAGGCTTCATGGGCAAAACCATACCACCATAAAAGGATTGCTACTAAGAAGGAAATCTGACTTGCGCGCGTACACAGACACACACAGACAGACAGACAGACACACACACACACACACACACACACACACACACACACACACACACCTCTAATATATATATTTTGGGATTTGCTGAATGTTTCTCCCAGTTGACTGCTCTGTGCAAGGAGCAACTCCTTTAGCACTCATCAGGTAACTTTGTGCTCTAAACATTTATAACTTCCAACCTCAAATCTCTCCGGCTTCATTTTGGATCTGGGAAACCTCTGCTTCTAGATGTTTGGAGAGCAAGGAATAATGAGCCTAATCGGAAGGCCAGGGAAATGGGGGTCTCCATACATTCTCCCAGAAAAGAACCAGCATAATAATATTCCGTTCTTCTGAACGGCTACTAATGGGAAGCTGTTACTTAATTTAACAAGATACCACCAAGCGATAATGGACTGCTGAAGTCTGCCGAAGATTTTTCAAGGCAGAAGAATAAAAACAGATCTGGTTTGTGCACATAGCTATCGTATCTGGTCTGCAAAAATCTGGGTAGCCATTAAATGGCAGAGAAAACAAATACCGATAGTCCTCCAATTCCAGCCATAATTGGGACCAGACTTTCCACTGCTGGGCAAGGTGGTTGTTAAGTGACTTGTGCCCAACTTTATCATCTTTTTTGCCATGGTGGTTAAACAAATCTTCTTTCAAAGCTTCTGGAGGCAGGTTGTTCCACTGGTTAATTGTTCGAACTGTCAGGAAATCTCTTAGTTCTAGGTTGCTTCTCTCCTTGACTAGTTTCCATCCGTTGCTTCTTGTCCTGCTTTCAGGTGCTTTGGAGAATAGCTTGGCTCCCTCTTCTTTGTGGCAGCCCGAGATATTGGAAGATTGCTATCATGTCACCCCTCACCCTTCTCTTCGTTAAACTAGACATACCCAATTCCAGCAGCCGTTCCTTACATGTTTTAGCCTCCAGTCCCCTGATCATCTTTGTTGCTCTTCTCTGCACTCTTTCTAGAGTCTCAACATCATTTTTACATCGTGGTGACCAAAACTGGATGCAGTATTCCAAGTGTGGCCTGTTGAGTTTGCTTTTTGGAAGCTGTCTGGGATGGTGATCACATGACCCTAGGTCACTGCAACCATTGTAAGTACATGCCAGTTGCCAAGCGGTCAAATTTTGATCACATGACTGTGGGGAATGCTGTGATGGTCACAAGTGTGAGGATCAGTTGTAAATAACTTTTTCCAGTGCCATTGTAACTTTGGACAGATGCTAAATAAACGGTTGCAAGTCAAGGAGGAAACAGTTGAAACAGTACAAAAGAAATACATATTTGATTTAACTCCAGAGAAAAATGTGATTCTTCTAGGACAGATTCTAAGAAACTTTGTGTGTGTGTGTGTGTGTGTGTGTGATCACGTTGGAGGGGTTAAATAAATTGCCCAGTATTATATCCCCACCCGGGGTTGTCCCTTTGCAAATATTTGCTCTGTTGTTGTGTTGCCGAAGTTTTTCCTTTTGGCTGCTTCCTTCAAAACAAAGTTCATGGGAAGTTCAGAAGGAAAGAATTTTCAAAGAAACCCAAATATACAACACGAAGAGAAATAATGTGGAATGCTGACAAAATGACAAACCATGCTGGGTTGGGGGGGAAGGGGAGGAAGAGAGAGAGAGAGAGAGAGAGAGAGAGAGAGAGAGAGAGAGAGAGAGAGAGAGAGAGAGAGAGAGAGAGAGAGAGAGAGAGAGAGAGAATATAATTAAGTGGATTGAAATTTTGTAATGTTGCATCAGCTCAGAACTGCTTGGTGAAGGGTTTTTTTTTCTGCAAGGTTCAAATGCTTTCCATTTTAATATTGCAGTTTTGCTTCTGGACCTTGATCTCTGCCACAGAAGATCATACCAGAGACAACGGCTCAAGAACTTTCAAATAGAGAAAAGGGAGTTAAAGAGAAGAAATGAAATTAGGGAAATATGTCTCTCTGAGATAAGCTTTTCCCGAGCACGATATAATGCAGAGAAATCTTCCTTTGAGGTCTTTTAAAAAAAAGGTAGAAAACTTTACACGCAGGACTGGAGGTAAATTGATCTATATCTGTGCAAGGTGTAAAATATCCTGATGCACCAAGAAATGAGATTTGGCAGAAACAACATTCATCTCCTTCGATCTAACTCAGTTGTCGTTGTTTTTTCAGAGATGAGTTTTTAAATGAAAAGAGAAGGAGAAAACAGGAAAAAAAATGGAACTCAGGAGCCCACGTCGTGCTGTTAAACTAAATACAGGATCTTTGGGGGAAAATGTTGCCAATTTAGAACAAAAATTTCTGCTCAGCCGTGGTAACTTCCTTTCCTGATCTGCAAATTGTTCCACTTCCAAGTGAAACAAAATATTTGTATAACTACTGTGCAAGCTGCCTTTTAGGGAGATGTGTTCAACATCTCCACAGGTTTGTAAACCTGTTTTGCCGTATTGCCTATATCTGCAAAACTGGAGGTGGCTTCAGAACACAATGATATTCTCTCTCTCTCTCTTTCTTTCTTTCTTTTCCTTGGTAATTCCTTCTGTAAGTCTTCCTCACCTCCTTCGGCATGTAAAGCAGAGGTCCCCATCCTTTTGGGCACCAGGGACAGATTACGTGGAGAGAGGTTTTTCCACAGACCGGTGGGTGCGTGGTTTTGTGTGCTGCCTGCATCCCACGGATGAGGCTTTGCTTGTTTGTGCGGACTGGTTGCTGGCATGCCTCAGCCTGGCACAGGTCCACAGACCAGGGCTTGGGGATCTCTAATGTAAAGGGAGCAGAGAAGCTACTTGCACATTGCCAAGAGAGAAAAGCATCCCACGAAGAGGGCACAGATTCTTATGCATTTTTCATCAACCAGGGATTCCCCAGACTTTGGGGGTGAAATGCATAAAGTTGAGATTCTGAGTGCATGTTATGGTTGCTGCCACAAAATGGCGTATCACATGTAATTACAGGGCGTCCTCAACTTATGTCCACAATTGGGTCCAGAATTTCAGTCGTTCATGCAGACCTAAACTGACTGGACCCAATTTTGGGACCGTTTCCACCCTGGCTGGTAAACGAATAATGGGGGTGTTAAGCAAATCTGTCTTCCCCAGTTGACTTTGCTTATCTGAAGCTAGCTGGGAGTCACAAATCGCATAGACGTGACCCCCACCCAAGACATTGCAACCGTTGTAAATGTGAGCCGGTTGCCAAGCACCCAAACAGAGATCACATGACCGTGGGGTTGCAATGGTCATATCCTCAAGGATGGGTAGTAAGTCATTTGAATGTATTTTTACGCTGACCGTGATCATGATTGATCACTTACTGCTTTTATGTGCACTGAGAGCCTACGCACCGGAGGCAAATTCCTTGTGCGTCCAATCACACTTGGCCAATAAAGAATTCTTCTTATTCTTGTTCTTATTAAACAACAGTTGTAATTGAGAACTGTCTAAAGCAATTGCTCTCTTCTATCTGTCAAGCCTTTCAGAATGTTCCCTTCTGCTTCATTTTGTTTTTCTAGTCATATGACCACACAGATGTATTATGGCAGGTGTCCAAATAAAAATAATTTCTACTTTTCCAAAAATACTACCAAGAAAAGGCCATCAGTCACCAAGAGTCAACATTCTCTTGAAAGCACAAATTCCTTTTCCCATTTAAACAGAGTGCAAGCAGCCCTCGACTTATAGCCACAACCAAGACTAGAATTTCCGTTGTTAAACAAAGCACTTGATAAGCAACCTGTGCCCAATTTTACAATTAACCCAGTGAAGCAAATTGAAATCATGGCGAATATCTGTCGCTCGGGCATAGGATGACGGTGAAGTTCATTCTCTGAGCTTGTGGGTTGGTGTCCGAACGTTTCATTACCAGCCTAGGTAACATCTCCAGCAGAGTTTAGGGGATGTCAGTGTTCTTCTGTTTATAAGGGCTTCAGGTGTGGGTGTGTCAAGTGAGGGTCTTGTGATGGGTCAGGTATGAGTCATCAGTGAGAGTCTGGTGATGGGTCTAGTGGTGGGGAGGCTACATCCAGACAGGGTCCTTGGAAGATCAACTGCTGTTAGGAGTGGAGGGGCTTGCCTGGGAGGGTTGAAGGCCGGTGCTGTCTCTGGTTGGCTTTGTGGTGGATATGGATTCTGGTGGGTTCTTAGGCTGGTTGATGGATCGATGTGTCTGTGGGTGGAATTGCTCGTGGAGTACCAGGCTTGGATGGATTCACGAGTGTGGTGGGGGGCAGCGTGGCCGATGATCTTTGTGTTGCTCCAATCAAAGTGGAGCTGTTTGGTGTCGGTGTAGGTAGAGATTAAAGATTTAGGATCATGGCGTTTGACTGCAAATTACTGTAATTGTTAAGTGAACCATGCGGTCCTCTGGTGATTCTGCCCACCCCCATTGATTCTGCTTGTCAGAAACCAGTTGGGAAGGTTGCAAATGTTGATCGTGTGATCCTGGGATACTGCAATTGCCGTAAATACATGCTGCTTGCCAAGTGCTAGAATTTTAATCACGTGACTGTGGGGATGCTATGACATAAGTGTGAGGACCCGTTACAGATCACTTTTTCAGTGCCGTTGTCATTTTGAACGGTCACTAAATGAGTAGTTGTAAAATGAGGACTAGCTGTACTGTCTTTTGTCCTGACCTGTAGGACAGAGGTCCCCAACCTTTTAGGCACCAGGGACTGGTTCCGTGGAGAGAGGTTTTTCCATGGACCAGAGGGGGTGTGGGTTTGTGTGCTGCCTGCATCTGTGGATTGGGCTTTCCTTGTTTGTGTGGATTAGTTGCTGGCATGCTGCGGCCCGGTACTGGTCCATGGACCAGGGGTTGGGGACCCCTGCTGTAGGACATATGACCAAACTAAGGAAAACCACTAGCATCATCCAGATAAGATACTGGTTCCCAGAAGTGAACATGTTGGAGAACTGTCCATTCTTGATTGGAGACATCTACACACTTTAGTTGTTCACCATGAAAGTGGAACCAATATGATTAATGGTTACCAGTATTACTCTGGGGAAGTGAGATTCAAGCCATCTTCAACCATAAAAACAGAATAGGTGACCTTGGGCCAGTTACTCTTATCTCACAAGGAAAAACAACAACAACAGAGATTCCCATGCATCTTTTGGGAGAAAAGGGGGTATAAATCTAAGAAATCACTAAGCGAGCTACTTCAAGATGGTACATTTTGACAACAGGGTTTTTTTCCCCCATTACTTAAAATTTATTTCTGAATCCTTTACCTGGAAATGGAGGATGCCAAAATGTGAACCTGGGAATATCCATGTTGTGATTCAGTGTCAGCCTGTGCTCCCAGCAGCTGAGTCTGATGAATCTGAGGAGGTGGAGGAGGAGAGGTTTGGAGAGCCTTTGGTGTCAGAGGGAGGTTCTGATGCACTGCAGGACTCTCAGCCTGGCCCCTCCAGTCATGTTCCTCATGAGGCTCAGCTGTGTGAGTACAAGGTGTGGGACTCAGAGGAGTCACGGCTGAATCTGTTCAGAGACGCTGGAAGCAGAAGGCAATCCAGCAGAGCAGAGCAGAGAAAATCAATGAGGCAACTCAGTGAGAGGAGGAGAAGGCAGTGAGAAGCCACACCTTGGGACTGATAATAAAAGGGGAAGGTGTGGGTGGGGCTGGTTGCTGAAGGCAACCGTTCAGAGACATTCTAAGAGAATCCTGGTCTGTTCTTGATAATTCTGTTTAACTCTTGTTTGTTGACTCTTGTTTGATATTTTGATTCATTTATTGAAGGAAATATTCTATTGCTTTTTTGTTTGAACTGTAAATTGGGTTGGGTTTTTCCAGCCTATTGACTGTAAAAAGGAAAAAGGGGTTGTCCCTGACACACAAACAGGGCCGGTCGTAGGCTGGAACAGAACAATCCATTTGCAAAACATGTGCTTCCACATTAAGCTTAGGTGCGTTAAATTGCTGCAATATCACACAAGGTTTTAGCATCCAGTCCTCCCGCAATCAGTTCAGTGTAGTCCTTTTGATATTGAGTTCCGGTTTTGGGGAATGGGTTCTTCTATGGTCAGGATATCAAATAGAGCAATAGCAATAGCACTTAGACTTATAGTGCTTTACAGCCCTCTCTAAGCTGTTTACAGAATCAGCATACTGCCTTCAACAATCTGGGTTCTCATTTTACCGACCTCGGAAGGATGGAAGGGTGAGTCAACCTTGTGTCGGTCAGGATTGAACTGCTGGCAGTGGGCAGATTCAGCCTGCCATACTCCTCATGATGGCTTTTCAGAACCTGTCTATAACTGGAGAAATAATTTTCTTCTAATGTACCCTTTCAGCCAACGTAACAGAATTAGAAACTGCATCTCTCCCACCCCAATCTGATCACACTTAACAGTAATTATGGCACTTTGTCTCATGACACGGGGAGGAATTTCTGCAGCCTCTAATTTGACAGGCACTATATTATTGCTCTCTGGATAAATTCGACAAGATGGAATATTAAGATATCCAGAAGCTAACAAAAGCAGAAAATGAGAACACTTACTGGTCATTTGTCCCTCGTACAAACCCATGATTATTACATGCTGTTCGACATTTCATGTCTAGGGTAATGCTAAGTCTACTACATTGATACTCCAGCTGACACCCCTGAAGATCTGAGTTAGTCTTTGAAGGCATCATGTTCCTCAGAAGAGAAGGACTACAATTAACCTTATCTTCTTGATGGTCTTCCCTGCCTCCAAACCTGGAAAACAGCTTGAACTTCCAAATGCTTTAGTATCGTTAGTCCAGAACACATGGACTCCATGGACTCCATTGAAAGTTATAGTCGGATATCTGACACGCTTCCCCAAAAAAGGGAAGTTCTCCCATTATGTTCCTGGTGTCTCCCACTCCTTCAAGGAATTATGATAGATCATTTCAAGAGCCTTGGTGGAGCAGTGGGCTAATGCCTCCTTAAGTAACACCAGCTGCCTGCAATTAGTGCAGGTTTGCATCCCACCAGGCTCAAGGTTGACTCAGCCTTCCATCCTTTCGAGGTAGGTAAACTGAGGACCCAGATTGTTGGGGGCAATTAAGCTGACTTTGTAATAATGCCGCTTGGGGGGGGTGAAAGCCCTAATAAGCAGGCATATACATAGAATGAAGGCTATTGCTAAGCACATTGGTTTGTGCTTAAATTGTAAGCTGCCCTGAGTCTTCGGAGAAGGGCGGGATATAAATGGGATTAAAGTAAATAAATAAATAAAAATTCCAAGGCACTGACCAGGAAGAAGAAAAAGATGACCATGTTAATTCAGAGCAATAGTCTCTCTGGTCCTGCATTCTGTTCCCAAAGAGTCAACCACATGCCGCAGTGAAGGCAATGAAGGCCAATGGAAGACTATGCAAAGCCACCCAGCAACTGGAAATCAGAGAATCCAAAGCAAATATATCTTGAGCTGAGCTCAGCACCAAGTGACTTCATGGATACAGCTGTGATTTTCCTGACAGTCACGTAGTAGTGCCTTATCATGGTTTCTCCTGGTTGGTTAAATAACAGAATAACAAGTTGGAAGGGACCTTGGAGATCTTCTAGTCCAATCTCCTACTCAAGCAGGAAACCCTATATCATTTCAGACAAATGGTTGTCCAATTTCTTCTTCAAAACCTCCAGTTACGGAGCACCCCAACGTCTGGAGGCAAGCTGGTCCAATGATGAATTGCTCTAACTGTCAGGAAATTTCTCCTTAGTTTTGAGGTGGTTCTCTCCTGGATTAGTTTCCATCCTTTATTTCATGTCCTGTCTTCAGGCATTTTGGAAAATAGATCAACACCCTCTTCTCTGTGATAGCCCCTAGTACTGGAACACTGGGAACATGTCACCCCTAACCCTTTTCCTTAAACTAATGTACTCCTGCAACCATTCTTCATGTGTTTTAGCTTGCAGTCCCCTAATCATCTTTGTTGCTCTTCTCTGGACTCTTTCTGGAGTCTCAACATCTTTTTTGTATCGTGGTGACCAGCACTGGATGCAATATTCAAGTGTGGTCTTTTTGTTGTTGTTAGTTGCGAAGTCGTGTCCGACCCATCGCGACCCTATGGACAATGTTCCTCCAGGCCTTCCTGTCCTCTACCATCTTCTGGAGTCCATTTAAGCTCACGCCTACTGCTTCAGTGACTAGTGTGGTCTTACCAAGGCATTATAAAGTGGTATTAACACTACACGGGATCTATTTATGGATTGATTTATTGTTTATTTTACTTCTCAGTCTAGCCTACAGAAATGCTACTTCCTAATGGTGTCCAACCCAAGTATCAAGGCCAGGTAAGCTAGACTATCACTTGTTAAGCCTTTAGAGCAGGGGTGTCAAACTTGCAACGTCATGTGACGTGTTGCAACATATCTCGACTTTTTTTCCATTGCCGGCAATGGGGTGGGCGCGGTTTCACTATGATGCATCCGGACAGTGGATTGGCAGTTTGACACCCCTGAGGCATAGGGCCTCCATTACCAAAACTAACCATTGCTATGGACAGAAGCTTCATGAACATATCTAATCATCTTTGCAAGTCACCCAGATTAAAGGGGTTCACTACATTATGTAGCAGCAAATTCTATACTATGGGTAGTTCTTGTTAACAACTCGAAATGAGGCTGGCAACTTGGTCGTTAAGTAAAGAGGTCAATAAGTGAAACTGTGACTGTGCTTCCAGTGTCACTTCAGCTTTCCTTTGCTTGACAGACTTTTCATCATTGCTATAAGTGTGAATCATTGCAAAACAAGGCAGTTACTAAATGAGGACTTCCTGTATAATAAATATATCATGTAAGAAGTGCTTCTTATCGTCCAAGGCAGAGGTAAACAACTTTGTAGAGAAGGTGAGAACTTTACCTTGAATTATATGGAATTCGATTAGATAAAAAAGGAATTTTTTTTAAAAAAGAATAAAAAATAGTTAACATAGGGCAGGGGTAGGCAACCTTGGCTCTTTTATGATTAGTGGACTTCAACTCCCAGAATTCCTGAGCCAGCTGACCACTGGTTGAAAAGCCCTGGTTTATTTTATATAACCGTGGTGGCGCAATGGTTAGAATGCAATATTGCAGGCTAACTCTGCTCACTGCCAGAAGTTCAAACCTAACCGGCTCAAGGTTGACTCAGCCCTTCACCCTTCCAAGGCTGATAAAATGAGGATTGTTGGGAGCAATATGCTGGCTCTGTAAACCACGTAGAGCTACGAAGCAGTATATGAATCTAAGTGCTATTGCTATTATTTTATTTTATTTATTTCCCACCTTTATTATGTTTATAAATAACTCAAGGTAGTGAACACCCAATACTCCCAAACACATGTGGCGGGATCCAATCAGGATCAGTCACTGGGACCACAGGTTTAGTCTTCTGAGCCTTCAGACTAAAAAGCCACACACAACCGGGTGCCACACATAAATAGGTAAAGGTTCCCCCGCAAATGCGTGCTAGCCGTTTCTAACTCTAGGGGCCAGTGCTCATCTCCGTTTCAAAGCTGAAGAGCCAGCGCTTGTCCGAGGACGTCTCCGTGGTCATGTGGCTGGCATGACTAGACGCCAAAGGTGCACGGAACGCTGTTACCTTCCCACCGTAGTGGTCCCTATTTTTCTACTTGCATTTTTACGTGCTTTCGAACTGCTGGGTTGGCAGAAGCTGGGACGAGTAACAGGCACTCACTCTGCTACGCGGCACTTGGGATTCGACCCGCCAAACTGCTGATCTTCTGATCGACAAGCTCAGCGTCCTAACCCACTGAGCCAACGTGTCCCTTATACATAAATACATAAATACTATGCGTAAAATATCTCACAGCACACATTCTGTTAGACAGAAGTTCCCTGAGGATGGAGTCCCTCGTTGAGTCCGAAACCTCAGAAGACTAAACCTCTGATCCTAATGACCGATCCTGATTGGATCTTACAACACACAATAGTCCCTCCTCCTCCTATTTCTCACAAAACCTGGGAGGTTGGTTCAGTTGTGGGATTCAAATATGGGAACAACCGGTTCTCTGTGTGGACGCCGCTTCCGGAAGTCCATTCTGGGCCTGGGCAACAAAACATTAGCTACCGGTTCTGCCGAAGTGGTGCGAACTGGCTGAATCCTACCACCAGATTGGTTGAGTTGAGAGAGAGAGTGATTGGCTTAAAGTCATCCAGCCAGCTTTCGGGCCTAAGGCAAAACTCGAACTCACGATCTCTGGCTTTTAGCCTGGTGTCTTAACCATTAGCCCAAACTGATTAAATAATCAATATGGTGACTTTAATTATGTTCACCTTCTGCCATATTAGCAATCCCAGGGGCAACTTTGGGAAGAGTTGCAGAGGTTCAACAGAAGGGAAAATCTAAGGATAAAAGTTGTATTCCCAACAAAAACAAAACAAACCTGACTATTAAATGCTCTCCCGTATACGATTCATCTAGTAGATATGGGGAAAACTCTGAAACAAAGGGAAGGTAATTTTAAATTTTACCTTTCTGTCATTTTAGAAGAAATATTTTGGTTATGCATAGACATACGTATTTAATGTCTGTCAAGCTGTCCTACACTTTAGACATCTGCAAAGATTAACCTCTAACATCATCCCATCCCATTAAAAAAAAAAGACACCATCTAGTTTGCAGAAGAGCACAATGTAATTGTCTGGAGAGAATCATGTTAATCACTTTTAAAGTGTCTCAAGCTAATATCAGGTTTTTCTCAATTGGCAGTTTTCCGTGCCAGAGTTTCAGACCACTAAAGATATAATTGTTAGCTATTAATAAGATAATGTTTGTAAAGTGACTAGAACATAAAAGCATTTTATGAGCCTACAAGGTATTATTATAACCCCATTCAATAATAAAATGTGAATTGTACCGTGGAGCTCTCAGCCCTCCAATCCCCAAATGTTTGACATTGGCCTCAGTAAAATGTGATTTTAACAAAGGGGAGGAGAAGAGACAGGGAAAAGCAAATGGGAATGCAATCTGGGCTGGGTGGGAGGTCGAGAGGAGAGAATGAAGTCATGTGAATAGGGCGTTCATATAATACGGATAAGCAGAAACTCAGGTTAGCGCTGTTTGCAGATTCCAGCTGCCTCTTCAACCACTTCCATGCTATTAGCAGGTTCCCAAACATTTCTGAAGGGGGAAGCAGTAAATTAGATTCACCCAATACACGAAATAAGACTAAAATGGGAAGATTTTGGTTCAGCATGCTTTGAGAACCTAAGTCATCCTCTTAGGCGGTTCTGTGAGTCGGTCCAATACATTTAAACTTAGAAATCTTGGTTTGGGCACAACATTTTATGTGAACCCTGTTTTGGTTAAAGCAGGGGTCCCCAACCTATGGGCCACGGCCCAGTACCGGGCGGTGGCCTCTTGGCCAACGAGCCATGGGAATGGCTGGAGAATGCACGCATGCATTAGTGCACCCCCCGTGCTAGCGCTGCCATGCAAGTGCTAGCGGCACATTTGTGCATGCTGTTCTGAACCAGCCCTCTTCTAACAAACCCCTTATCAGAAAGAAGAGACTGGAGAGCGTCCAAGGCTAAAAGGCTTCTGCCAAGATTTAATTACGCAGTTAACAAAAACACAAGAGCTTGTCTTCTCAAGCGGAAAAAGTTGCTTTCAGCAACCAGCCCCTCCCCAAACACTTCTTTTATACAGAGCTCAGGGCGTGGTCTCCCTGTGCCTCCTCCCGAGGAGTCCCATAGTCTTTCTTTGTTTGTCCCTGCTCGTCTGCCTCCTGCGTCGGGCGTCCTTGAACAGGGCCAGCTGTGGGTCATCATCCTCCGCACTCTCGGGCTCACACAGCTGAGAAGAGGTCCCCGGCTGAGGACTCTGCAAAGCCTCCAAATCATCATCAGCCGGTTCGTTTCCCTCCTCCCCCACATCTGAGTCCTCCGATACATCGGACCCGGCTGTCGGACCCACAGGCTGGCCCTGAGTCACAACACTATCCCGCACCGCAGGGCCCTTCCCCCGGGTCTGCCGATCCGGATGCGGTCGGGATGGGAACTGTTCGTGAAAAGCAGTCACCAACGCAGGGGCATGAACGGCGGTCGCGTCTTCCCATGTGAAGTCCTCCGGCCCGTACCCTTTCCACTCGATCAGGTACTGGAAGCGACCTTTCAGCCAGCGGGAATCCCTGATGCTGGCGACCTCGTACTCGGGGGTGCTGCCTCCATCACGAGTTCCTGATGGGGGAGGTTCCGCTTGGCGAAGTGGACAGGCCGGTTGTTCGGGGACCAACAAGGACCGATGGAAGACGGGGTGCACGCGCAGGGAACGTGGCAGAGTTAAACGATAGGCGACCGGGTTGATGACGGCCTCGACTGGGAACGGTCCAAGGTAACGGTGGTCCAGCTTCCTCGCCGGCCGAGTGGATGGTAGGTTCCTGGTGGACAGCCAGACCCGATCCCCCACCGATAGTGGAGGCGTATCCCTTCTCGACCGATCGGCGAACCTCTTGTAGTCGGCCTTGGCCTTCTCCAGCTGCCGTCGCACCAACCGATGGATCGCCTGTAACTCCGCCATGAATTCGTTCGCTGCCGGCTCCGGTGAGTCCACGGGAGAAAGAGGGAAGAACCTGGGGTGATAACCCACGTTGGCCAAGAACGGTGTCATCTGCGTGGAGGTGTGTTGCGAGTTATTAAAGGCAAACTCGGCTATGGCCAAATAGTCCACCCAGTTGTCCTGCTGCAGGTTAACATAGCAGCGCAGATACTGCTCTAAGATGCCGATGACCTTCTCGGTACCCCCGTCGGTCTGAGGATGATGCGCGGACGAGAGGCAAACCTTAATGTCCAACGCCCGCATCAACTCCTGCCAGAAGCGGGCTGTAAACTGGGCCCCCCTATCGGAGACGACCCTATCGGGAAGGCCGTGCAGCCGGAACACCTGTTGGATGAACATGCGACTAGTGGCGCGAGCTGACGGTAAGCCGCGACAGGGGATGAAGTGCGCCATCTTGGTCAACATGTCCACCACCACAAACACTGTCGTGAAGCTGGAGGATGGGGGTAGATCCGTCAGAAAGTCCATGGACACAGCCCCCCAGGGTCTCTTGGGCGTTGGCAAAGGCTGCAGTAAACCAGGCGGGGCCCCTGTCGCTGACTTGGCCTGCCTGCATGGGACGCAGGAGGTGACATAAGACTGGACATCGTGTCGGACTCGGGGCCACCAGAAAGTACGGGAGACCAGGTTCAGAGTCTTGAACAGGCCAAAATGCCCCGCAGCCGGGTTATCATGACATTGGCTGAGGACGAGTCCCCTGAGTGGCCCTCCTGGAACATAGAGCCGGTCACGATAATACAGGAGTCCATCCGTGACCGACCAAGGCGAATCTGGCCCCACCTCTTCCTTCCGCTGAGCCACCCACGCCTCCTGCTGCTGCGCCTCCCGGATCCGAGCCCGTATATCCACCGGCTCCCGTACCGCAGCAAAAGACTCGACGGGGATCACTGTCCTGGGCGGAAGCTTGTCTTCCACTCGGGTGTACTCGGGCTTCCTGGACAGAGCATCCGCTCTCTGGTTGTGCCCGCTTGGTATGTACCGCACCCGGAAGTCAAACCTCGCAAAGAAGAGGGACCACCGGATCTGGCGTTGGTTCAAATTCCGAGCGGTCTGCAGGCTTTCCAGATTCTTGTGGTCCGTCCGGACCTCGATTTGATGCCGCGCCCCCTCCAGATGATGCCTCCAAGCCTCGAACGCCGCCTTGATGGCCAGCAGCTCCTTCTCCCAGATGGTATAGTTGCGCTCCGAGGGATTCAATTTCCGTGAGTGATACGCGCAAGGGAAAAGGGTACCGTTGGGCGTCGCTGCCTGGAGTAACACGGCCCCAATGGCAATGTCGGAGGCGTCCGCCTCCACGACAAACGGCCGTTGCGGGTCAGGATGCTTCAAGATGGGCTCCTTCATGAAGGCGTCCTTCAAAGCTTGGAACGCCTGTTGTTCGGGGGCGTTCCACTGGAACCGAGTCTTCTTTTGCAGGAGCCGGGTGAGGGGGGCTGTCAAGGCAGCAAAGCCAGGGATGAATGTCCGATAGTAGTTGGCAAATCCAAGAAGTCGCTGAACATCCTTCACGCGACGCGGGGGTTGCCAACTCTGCAACGACTCAACTTTACTTGGATCCATGGCGATGCCCTCAGGAGAAATGCGGTGGCCCAAGAAATCAATGGTCACCTGGTAGAACTGGCACTTCTCCAACTTGGCAAACAGCCGATGTTTCCGGAGGCGCTGCAGGACCTGACGGAGATGCTGATGATGCGCTTCACGCGACGGGGAGTAAATCAGGATGTCGTCCAGGTAAATCACAACAAACTGGTCCAACAGATCCCGAAAGATGTCATTCATAAAATGCTGAAACACAGCGGGGGCGTTGGTCAGGCCAAACGGCATCACCGTGTACTCGAAATGTCCATAGCGAGTACCAAACGCTGTCTTCCACTCATCACCCGGCCGAACCCTGACGAGGTTGTAAGCTCCACGCAGGTCCAGTTTCGTGAAGATCTTAGCCTCCCGGAGTCGGTCCAAGAGCTCGGGGATGAGGGGCAGCGGGTAGCGGTTATGCACCGTGATAGCGTTGAGTTTCCGGTAGTCACAGCAAAGCCGTAACTCGCCCGACTTCTTTTTGACGAAGAGCACGGGCGCAGACACTGGCGAGGACGAGGGCCGGATGAATCCACGAGCCAAGTTCTTTGTCAGGAAGTCCCGCAATGCAGCCAACTCGGGCTCCGACATGGAGTACAAACGCCCCACTGGGAGAGGCGCATCAGGGACTAGGTCAATGGAGCAGTCGTAGGGCCTGTGCGGGGGTAATTGGTCCGCCTCTGACTCGCTGAACACGTCAGCAAAGTCGGACAGTACGGGAGGCAAGGAAACCCCTGAGGAACCCTCCACCTGGCCGGCACAGAAATGGCGGGTGTGGTCCACGCACTGCAAACTTGGGAAGGTGACCAAGTTCTGAGACCAATAGATCTGTGGATCATGCGCCCGGAGCCACGCCAGTCCCAAGACCACGGGGAAGTGCAGATCCGAAGTGACGTAAAACTGAATGGCCTCCACATGGGTACTGATGGCCATACACACGGGTTGCGTGGCGGCCGTGATAGGCCCGGACAGGAGCACTCGACCATCGATGGTCTCCACAAGCATGGGCGGATCCACTGGACACTGGGGAACAGCCCATTTGGCCACAAAGGCCGAATCCATAAAGTTAGTGGTAGCCCCAGAGTCAATTAAGGCATGGACCGGAATCCCCTCTGGCTTGCCAGGGAGGATCAGTCGTGCCTCCAAAATCAAATGCCGTGGAGGTTCACAGGCACTGTCGGAACGGCGTCGCTCGGCGTGATCGTTGTGGGTCGCCCGATCTTTCACACCGTCTAGATCGGGCTCGGGCCGTTTCCCGATAGCAAAGCAGGGGACTTTCTCGGGGCAGGCTTGGTCACTGACGCCCGCTGACGCTTCTTCGGGCAAGAAGCAGCCAAATGTCCAGGGTCCCCACAGTAAAAACACAACCCCTCCGATCGTCGTCTGTCCATTTCCGTCACCGATAGACGGGACCTGGCGGCACCCAGCTCCATTGGCTCCTCCCTCTGGACTGGGGGCTCACGCACAACAGGGGCGGCAGGGGTCTGTGGGGTGGCACGGCGACTCTTACGCTGCTGCAGCCGGGCATCGATCCGCAGACAAAGATGGATCAGCCCATTCAGGTCTGAGGGAATGTCCACGCGGGCCAGCTCATCCAACATCTCCTCTGACAAGCCATCCTGAAAGGCATCCACGAGCGCAGCCTCATTCCAGGCGGAATCCTGGCTAAGCAGCCGGAAATCGCTGATATAGGCCTGTAGGGGGCGCTGACCCTGCCTCAAAGCTTTCAGACGTCGGGTGGCGGTCTGCGCCTTAATCGGGTCCTCGTACATGAGGCGCATATGGTCACAAAACCCCCCAAAGTTATCCAACAAAGGGCTAGGCTGTGCCAACAGAGGCGTGCCCCATCGAGCTGCATCTCCCGACAGAAGGCTCAACACGAATCCCACCTTATCTCGGTCAGTGGGGAAATCAGCTGCTCTCACGCTGATATAAAGCTGGCATTGTCCCAGGAAGGCAGGAAACAGTTCTGGTTTACCAGCAAATTTATCCGGCATAGCTATCTGACATTTCCTCCTGGGTGGGGGGGCAGCATGTACCTGAGCCTGCAGTTGTGCCACCTGAGTGGCCAGCAAGGTGAGTTGCTGGTTGAGCTGGGCATTCTCGGCAAGAAGCTGCTCCATCGTAGTATTAAGGGGTGGGTGGCTGAAAGCAAACTGTTCTGAACCAGCCCTCTTCTAACAAACCCCTTATCAGAAAGAAGAGACTGGAGAGCGTCCAAGGCTAAAAGGCTTCTGCCAAGATTTAATTACGCAGTTAACAAAAACACAAGAGCTTGTCTTCTCAAGCGGAAAAAGTTGCTTTCAGCAACCAGCCCCTCCCCAAACACTTCTTTTATAGAGAGCTCAGGGCGTGGTCTCCCTGTGCCTCCTCCCGAGGAGTCCCATAGTCTTTCTTTGTTTGTCCCTGCTCGTCTGCCTCCTGCGTCGGGCGTCCTTGAACAGGGCCAGCTGTGGGTCATCATCCTCCGCACTCTCGGGCTCACACAGCTGAGAAGAGGTCCCCGGCTGAGGACTCTGCAAAGCCTCCAAATCATCATCAGCCGGTTCGTTTCCCTCCTCCCCCACATCTGAGTCCTCCGATACATCGGACCCGGCTGTCGGACCCACAGGCTGGCCCTGAGTCACAACACATGCACACGGGCACTAGCGGCCTATGCGCATGCATATGGGTGCCAGAGCCACTGCTGGGGGTGCACATGGCCCGCTTGTACATGCGTGGGGGGCGCTAGCACTTCCATGCAGACGCCCATTTGCGCATGTGCATGCAGGGAGGGGGGACATGCATGTACATTTCCTTGCTCCTCCCTTTCCGTACAGGCCACCAACCTAGAAAGGTTGGGGGGCTCTGGGTTAAGGCATCGGCTAGAAACCGGGAAACCAGGAATTCTAGTCTTATATTAAGCACAAAGCCAGCAGGGTGATATTTGGCCAGTCACTCTCTCTCAGACCTAGGAAGGAAGCAATGGCAAACTACTTCTGAAAAATCTTGTCAAGGAATGCAGGGACTAGTCCAGGCAGTCTCTGAGAATCAGACACAACTGAACAGTAAAAAAAAAAATAAAACCTAACCTCAGCCAAGTTGTATGAATCTGCTAAACCTGGATGAACCCTGATACAGAGTTTGGATCTTCACATCTCTTAGTTTCACGCCTGTGCACTTTCAACATTTCAATATTTTTGCTACTGTCTTCCCATTCAGTCCCCTGATAATTTGGGTGATGTTGACAACAGATTATGCAAATCTGTCCAATCGTTATTTGCTCTCCCAATCATATAATATTTGCTTAGGCAAATATGTTGACTGTTTGCTTTCTAGGAAGGAGAGTACACTAAATCAAGGGAACAGGAGCTTTAAAAAAAGATTGATAAGATTTGTGTGGCATTATTAAAATATTCCAAGAGCAAAAAGCAATCGTTTTAAGAAATCGTGGGCGCTCCATCACTGGAGATTTTTAAAAAGAGGCTATAGGTCCTCCTGTTTGAGCAGGGGGGCTGGTCTAGAGGACCTCCAAGGTCCCTTCCAGCTCTATTCTATTCTATTCTATTCTATTCTATTCTATTCTATTCCACTCCACTCCATATTTTCTATTGTTATATTCTATTCCATTCCATTCCATATTTTCTATTCTATTCCATTCCACATCATATTTTCTATTCTATTCTATTCTATTCTATTCTATTCTATTCTATTCTATTCTATTCTATTCTATTCTATTCTATTCTATTCTATTCTATTCCACTCCACTCCACATTTTCTATTGTTCTATTCTATTCCATTCCATTCCATTCCATATTTTCTATTCTATTCCATTCCACTCCATATTTTCTATTCTATTCTATTCTATTCTATTCTATTCTATTCTATTCTATTCTATTCTATTCTATTTTATTCTATTCTATTCTATTCTATTCTATATTCTATTCTTAAATTCCATATTCTATTCTATTCTATTCTATTCTATTCTATTCTATTATTCTATTCTATATTCTATTCTATTCTATTCTTAAATTCCATATTCTATTCTATTCTATTCTATTCTATTCTATTCTATTTTCTATTCTTAAATTCCATATTCTATTCTATTCTATTCTTAAATTCCATATTCTATTCTATTCTATTCTATTCTATTCTATTCTATTCTATTCTATTCTATTCTATTCTATTCTATATTCTATTCTATTCTATATTCTATTCTATTCTATTCCATATTCTGTTTTGTTCTGTTCCATTCCGTTCCATTCTATTCATAAAAAGAAACATTCCCTTCAACCCCTTTAAAAATGCTACTAAATTTTCAAAAGAATCCCTTAAGAAGAATGAGGGATTTGGAATTCTTTCTGCAAAAGGTCAAGGATTGGATTACATTTGGTTTATAGTAACACATATAGTCTACTCTAGTGTAATATTTAATCTAGCCTAGACAAATCCTATTCATGTCCATGGGAAATGAATCAGAGTCAAATTGTGGGAAAGGCTGAATCCAGCTCTATAGATATGCACGTGCCTGCAACTTATAACCATAACTGGGAGAAGAATTTCCATTGCTAAGCGAGTCGGTTGTTATTTGAAGTCATGCCCAATTTTATGAACTTTTTTGCTAGGGTCGTTAGACAAATCGTTGCATTTGTTAAAGGAATAATGGGGTTATTAAGCAAATCTGTTTTTCCCTATTGACTTTGCTTGTCAGAAGCCAGCCAGGAAATGGGGATCACAGGACACTGGGGTATCGCAACCATTGTAAGTACATTCCAGTTGCCAAGCACCCAAATTTTGATCCCCTGACCGTGGGGATGCTGCAATGGTCATAAGCGTGAGGATCTGTTGTAAGTCACCTTTTTTCCCCAGAACCGTTAAAACTTTGAACAGTTGCTAAACCGACGGTTGTAAATTGTGGGCCACTTCTATGGACCCTACATCTCCATGTGGTTTTCTTGGCTTAAATATTTGTATTAGTTTTTTTTTTTATCAAAATGTAAAATACAGAAATATAAAGGCTTTGGGCTCGAGGTGGGGAAAAAAATGAAACTTTGATTTTGGGTTTTACCAGTTAGATAGATTTGTTGATATAGAAATGGCTGGTTCATACTATTATGTTAAAGTAAAAAAGTTGCGGTTTGCTATTAGTATCTTATTTTACCACACCAAAGGGAATCGGAAGTCATACCAATTAGCTAATTTTTTGTTGCCCAGGCCCAGAATGGACTTCCAGAAGCGGCCTCCACATAGAGAACCAGTTGTTCACATATTTTAATCCCACCACTGCCTTCCACTATCTTTCCTACTATTTGGGGTTTGTGTGTGTGTGTGTGTGTGTGTGTGTGTTTGTATTTTATACTATAAACAAATAAAAAAGAGTAAAAAAAAGAATTTGATTACTCCCATCTCCTAAATGGGCCGTTCTTGCACAAAACTCTTGAGGAAATGTAAAGTTTGGCAGAAGAATATCACTAGATCACGTGTGGCTGTAATTGTGGTGGCTGGCAGAATTGTTCCATCAGAAAGAGAACTGAGCTCCTTCGTGAAGCACTAACAGAACGCTGAAAAGCAAGAAGAGCAGAAAGATGCACTATGACTATAGCATCTTGGCATTTCGTGTGTCTTCTCTGCTCTGATTAGAAAATGTAATAATAAATAATGATGAAATGAAATGAAAATGAAATGAACCTTGATTGTCAAAGTACAACTATGTGTACATTGAGATTAGCTGAACCTCCCTTCGTGCTCCCACCCCCCACAACACACAGTGACAACAAACCAACCCTCCATCTTACTACACCATGTGAACCAACCACACCACACACCGGCCTCCCAAGTCAATTCTGCATAAAATTCACAAAAGTTTCACAAAAGTTATTTCTCATTCAACAGCCTAACAGCCCACGGATAGAAGCTGTTTTTCAGGCTGTTGGTG
>NC_139515.1:80896648-80970039 GCF_947247035.1 Vipera ursinii | reverse complement strand
ACAAGAAGAAGAGGAGGAGGAGGAGGAGGAGGAGGAGAGGAAGAGGAAGAGGAGGAGAAGGAGAAGGAGGAGGAGAAGAAGAAGAAGAAGAGCAGGAGGAGGAGGAAGAGGAAGAGGAGGGGGGGAGGAGGAGAAGAAGATGAAGACAAAGGAGAAGGGGAAGGAGAAGGAGAAGAATTACTTCCAGGAAATCCTTGCAAAGAAAACTGCAGGGACTTATCCAGGCGCTCACCAGAAATCAACAGTTGACTCAAAGACACCAAAAAATAATTAGTAATAATTAAGAAAAGCTAAATGGCCACCAGCAAGCCTATTCTCAGGACTGATTGGCTTATCCCCAGAAAGAAGCGGAGAGCGTAGAATCCCTTCATTCTTCCAGGGCAACATTTTTTCCCCCCTGTTTCCATGTCCTTGTAAGAAACCACATCCCCTGTGTAAATTTTCGGTTCTGAATAAAACTCTTAAAGGAAAGCACTTTTCCAGACTCCCAAAGTTACAAAACAGCTCTGCGGTTCTAGACAAATAATTTCACCCAAGGAAAGGAGGGTGAAGTAAAGTGGGGTCCGTTCCTCTGGCACAATCTGATTAGCGTTGCGTTTAAAGCGATGAAGCTTGTCTTTTATTTTCCCTTGCAGGAACAGACAGAACAATACATCTTATCTGTTGGCCATGGCATGGCGTGGTGTCTCCAGAGCTTGCTATCAACTGGCTTAATTACTAGACAGTTTTATGGGAAGCCGGGAAGATGGAATTCACTGGGCAAGGCAGACTCAAAATGGGAATGGGGGAAAAACAAAATGAAAAAAAACCAACAACAACGTGGACAGAGAGCTTGTAAACATACCAGAAAGGCAGACTAATCATTTTAGTTCCTAATCTCCAGCAGAATTAATGTTACCCGGGCAGCACATTATCTAGTACATTCATCTCGTGTATTAAAACAAGCAAAGCACCAAATGTCTGCCTCAGAAACGTACGATTATCATATGTTTGTGAAGTCGAGTCTGCCGATTAAATGCATTTAAAATTTAATTTTCTTAGCATGCTGTTTGCTTACTCAATAAATCCCCTCCGTGAATCAGCAACAACCAAAGTGACTGTCGCGCAGCTCCTCAATTATTTATAGCCATGGCTGTTATTAATAATGCCGCTGCAACTTCAGCTCATAAAAGGGCATTTAATATTTCCTGCCAGCCGGTAGAGACATATAGGCCTGCTAAGAAGCTATGTTTCTCGAGGGCAGGGCTGGGGAAGCCGCAGAGCCCAATTCCTCCGCTGTCTCCCTTGATTGGGCCGCCAAATTTCAGTCACCAGATTGCAATAAACAAGCAAGCAAACGAACAAACAAACCACCCAAGTCAGCGTGACTGCCTCCCCACAACATTTTGGAAAAAGGAACAAAAATTGGAAAACCTTGTTTTGAAACATTTAAGAAACTCCTGGAATCCCCAACCATAATTCCCCCAAACAAGTTAAAAATTCTACTCTTCTTTATCATCCCCAAATATTAAAGGTAAAGGTAAAGGTTCCCCCGCACATGCGTGCTAGTCGTTTCCAACTCTAGGGACCGGTGCTCATCTCCGTTTCAAAGCCGAAGAGCCAGCGCTTGTCCGAGGATGTCTCTGTGGTCACGTGGCCGGCATGACTAGACGCCAAAGGCGCATGGAACGCTGTTACCTTCCCACCGTAGAGGGTCCCTATTTTTCTACTTGCATTTTTACGTGCTTTCGAACTGCTAGGTTGGCAGAAGCTGGAACGAGTAACAGGTGCTCACTCTGTTACGCGGCACTCAGGATTCGACCCGCCAAACTGCCGACCTTCTGATCGACAAGCTCAGCGTCCTAACCCACTGAGCCACCACGTCCCTTGTCCCAAATATTAGACATTAGCAAACACACACACACCAATTTTTCATCTTTTGATTGCAAAGGCCGAACCTCTCTGTCTATTAAACCAGGTACAGGCATTCAAGATTTTGGACAATATCATTCACTTATCACTCTTTAACAGAGGAAAAGCTGCTTTTGTAAATGTGGGAGGAGGACGAGGAGGAGGACGAGGAGGAGGAGGACGAGGAGGAGGAAGAAATTGCAGAGTAAGATTTTTTTTAAAGCTGATGCAAACGCTTACTGACCTAGGCATCCCACCAAACTTCATTGGATTTGAGGTGGGCCTTGTTGAAGAAGAGCCACGTTAACCTATGGTAGCAAAACATCAGAAGGAATCCAGTTAGCACCTTTTTTTTTTTTGACTAACAACTTTTATTCAAAGGCGTAAGCTTTCGTGATGATGCTGGTTGGGTTTGCTCTGATTCAAGTGTGTAGAGTCAAGGCCACGGTTTTCCCAGTTGCAATGTATGGCTGTGAACGATGGACCATAAGAAAGGCTGAGCGCCAAAGAATTGAGGCCTTTGAACTGTGGTGCTGGGGAGGACTCCTGCGAGTCCCTTGGACTGTGAGGTGATCAAACCGGTCAGTCCTAGAGGAGTTCAACCCTGACTGCTCTTTAGAAGGCCAGATCCTGAAGATGAAACTCAGATACTTCGGCCACCTAATGAGAAGGAAAGACTCACTGGAGAAGAGCCTAATGCTGGGAAAGATTGAGGGCAAGAGAAGAACGGGACGACAGGTGGCTGGATGGAGTCACTGAAGCAGTAGGTGTGAGCTTAAACGGACTCCAGAAGATGGTAGAGGACAGGAAGGCCTGGAGGAACATTGTCCATGGGGTCGCGATGGGTCGGACACGACTTTGCAACTAACAACAACAAAGGTACCCCAAGGATCTTCTCATTCTTCAGGTGGTTTCCCAAAGAAACAGCCTGATGACTTTTTGCTTGAATCAGCTGGAAAAGATGGACAAGAAAACAGGGAATTGTAGCTGGGAGGCAGGTTGATGGTGTTGGTGGAGAGCGAGCTAATGGAGTACTCTTGTTAGTGGCAAGAGGCTGATGCTCCCATATCTGTAAGTTTGGGGGAAAACAGGAGCTCCCTCTGGTTGTATCTAAATGTTACTATTGCTTCTTCACCTTTCACTTAACCTTCTAATCCTGCTCCCAAATTTTCTAAAGTGCTCTGGTCTGAGTGGAAAGTATTGTTTTTCCAAGCAAAACACAAGAAGCAAATTGACAGAGAAGCAGAGTGCTGTGAGGCAAACCAGCAGGAGAATGTCAAAGATTTGCCTTATGTCTAACCCTACATTGCTTCTGTGTAACACCAGTGATATCCATATCACCCATTATGAACCACTGATCTAGGAAACTTAATACATTAGAAACGTGGTTCCATGGAATTACCTTTGCTTCTCCATTTTGAGATCCGGAGGTGGTCTGAACCTACTTGGATGGAACAAAGCCAGAGGAAAAAACAGCGTTTCTTTTTGTGATTTATTGATTGGCTTCAGAAATAAAATTTCTAGACAAACCAATCTAATTTGAATTCTAGAAAGGATGCAGAAAAGAGCAACAAACAGGAGTAGAAGACCGAAGGGCAAAAGATATGAAAAACAATTGTAGGAACTGGGTATGTCTAGTCTAATGAAAAGAAGGACTAGGGGGTGACATGATACCAGTCTTCCAATATCTAAGGGGCTGTCACGGAGATGAGGGGGCTGACCAATTCTTCAAAGCACCTAAAGGCAGGACAAGAAACAACGGTTGGAAACTAACCAAGGAGAGAAGCAACCTAGACCTAAGGAGAATTCTCCTGAGTGTGAGAACAATTAACCAATGGAACGGCTTGCCTTCAGAAGCTGTAGGTGCTCCATCACTGGAGGTTTTTAAGAAGATTGGGCAGCTATTTATCTGACATGGTATAAAGTCTACTGCATGAGCGAGGGGTTGGACTAGAAGACTTCCAAGTTCTCTATTATTCTGTTATTTGAAACCATCTATGAATGGGACAATGGACATGAAGAAGGAGCTGGAATGAAAAAAATGGTTTATCTTTCACATTGGGCACATGATTAAACTAAGACCAGGTCCTCTTGTCTGCTGCAATCTCCTCCTTTTCAAAACTAATCCTGCTAAAGAGAACAACCTTACTGAAGACTAGACAAGAAAAAGTCCAGGGTTAAAGCCTTGGTGTTCACATACAATCTTTGGGAGTGTCCTTAGAAGTATCAATGGAGGCAGGAAAGGATTGACCTAGGTCATGAGCACTCAAGACTTTCTGTAAGTACAAAAATAGCTCTGGAATATTAAATAACAACGGAACTATTTTAGCATCTCTTCAAAATCTTGCAAAACAAGACTTTTTTTTTTACCCTTGCTACAAAAATAGAAAATGTGATGCTCACAAAAATCTCACAAGATTTTAGCACCCTTGCATGGGATCTTGTGAGATCTTGAATGGTCACTACCGAGATCCAGTAAGTTTTGCAAGATTCCCCAGCTGATGCACGCAGGGGAAGAGACACAGAAACAGATGAAATCATGCAATGGCACCAGTCCTCCCAAATATTGCCAACGGCACATTAAGGACAATTTTATAGCTCTGCTCTGCAGTGAACATATGTGTATATTTGGATGTCTTTATTATTTAGGGAGTGGTCTCTCAGTAATAATTAACAACCATTTTTTTTAAGTTGCTCATCATTAGTTAATGCTTGGCAGTGAAATCATCAGGACCCAACTCACTTGGTGAGACTTGATGCTAGACCACCATGAGTTAAAGGTCTCTTATGAATTATTGCAATGATTTCTAACACCTGGATGTTAAGTGCAGAAATTTAGAAATATAATGCTAATTTTAAGTTAAGGTATGTAAACTTCATGCAATTATATTTTCCTTCCCCTGTTCCCTTCTCTTCCCCCCTTCCCTTCCCCCATTCCTTCCTTCTTCTTTCTTTCTTCTTTCTTTCTTTCTTTCTTTCTTTCTTTCTTTCTTTCTTTCTTTCTTTCTTTCTTTTTCTTTCTTTCTTTCTTTCTTTCTTTCTTTCTTTCTTTCTTTCTTTTCTTTTCTTTTTCTTCCTTCCTTCCTTCCTTCCTTCTTTTCTTTTTCCCCATTGATCTGTGTAGATTCCTTTGAATGAAAATTTAAATCAACTTCTGTGGTCCTGATCCACAACTTTCCCTCTTGCCTGGGTCAGTTAGTCAGAGGGAGTCTACCTAAATAGAATGTGAACCATAGGCTCATTTCACGCCCAGGTCTGATGAAGCTTAAAACATGATGCTGAGTTAGCTTTATTCCAACTTGCAGCTCAGAGATTGTCAGCCACAACATTCCTTTGGCGCACGATGCCATATGAATTATTTCTTTGCTTCTTCTAACTTAAAGAAAGGAGTGAGGGGTGGAAGAGTGTTAAGTGCAGTTGTAAATGCATTATGGCCACGTGCAGGCCTGCTTGTGGTGAAACAGTTATCTTGTCTTTTTTCACAGATGGGAATTATTAAATAGGGCACTAAATGCACACATTTAAAAATTAAATAGGGCACTAAGAAATAAGTAGGGCACAGAGGAAGGCCTACTTTGAGAAAAACAGAAGGCATAGCTTCCTCTGAGCACATATGATTGCATCCCTAATGTAGTCTTGTCAAAGGTCCTTTACTTTAAACCAGATTTTTCTTAAAAATTATTCCCAAATACCGCAGCTCCAAAAGACTTTGCAGGCATAAGCCAAGTCCAGAAAATAAAAACCTTTCTTATTTAACAAGTATTTTACCAAGTGGAAAAACATTAGTAGACCATTTCTCTGTATGTTTATGGCAGCTATGAGCCACCGGTCTGATTTTAGAAGTTAAGGCAAGGCGGTCTCTGATAGCAACTTTTCAGACTAATAAAACTTATTAAAGGAGCAAGCTTTTCCATTCTTTTTGTATTCATGCAAGCTTATGCCTTTTAGTAAGTTTTGTTAGTTTGAAAAACTGCTACCAGACGTCTTCTGATATTCGACAACTGCAGGCTAAGAAGGTTCTCTTCCTATCATGTTTAGACCTCTTTGGCAAGTGAATTGCCCACAGCACCCACCCTTTAAATTTAAAGATGGAAATAAAATGGTCAGACCCCCAGAAGATGTTTGAAACACAGAAGAATTCATTCTACTCACATCCTGGGAGAAGGGCAAGGTTTTAGCATTCTTGAGAGACAAATGGAGGCTAAATCATATGATGAGTGATTGAGGAAGCTAGGCATGTCTCTCGTATTGAAGAGAAAGAGTAGAGAGGACACGGTAGCTATCTTCCAGTACTTGAGGGCCTGTCACAAAAAAAAGGGGACTGACGTATTCTCCAAAGTACCAGAGGGCAGGACAAGAAGTAAAGGGTGGAAACTTGTCAAAGAGAGATCCAATCTGGATCAGTCTCCTAGACCAGAGGAATAGGATAGGATAGGATAGGATAGGATAGGATAGGATAGGATAGGATAGGATAGGATAGGATAGGATAGGATAGGATAGCATAGCATAGCATAGCATAGCATTAGCATAGCATTAGCATAGCATAGCATTAGCATAGCATAGCATTACCATAGCATTGCATAGCATAGCATAGCATTAGCATAGCATTAGCATTGCATAGCATAGCATAGCATTAGCATAGCATTAGCATAGCATAGCATAGCATTAGCATAGCATAGCATTAGCATAGCATAGCATAGCATTGCACAGCATAGCATAGCATTGCATAGCATAGCACAGCACAGCATAGCATAGCATTAGCATAGCATAGCATAGCATAGCATAGCATTAGCATAGCATAGCATTAGCATAGCATAGCATTAGCATAGCATAGCATTGCACAGCATAGCATAGCACAGCATTGCATAGCATAGCACAGCATAGCATAGCATTAGCATAGCATAGCATAGCATAGCATTGCACAGCATAGCATAGCACAGCATAGCATAGCATAGCATTAGCATAGCATAGCATTAGCATAGCATAGCATAGCATTGCACAGCATAGCATAGCATAGCATTAGCATAGCATAGCATAGCATAGCATAGCATAGCATAGCATAGCATAGCATTAGCATAGCATAGCATTAGCATAGCATAGCATAGCATTAGGATGACCTTGAAGTTGGAAGGGACCTTGGAGGTCTTCCAAGTCTTCAACCCCCTGCTTAGGCAGGAAACCCTATACCATTTCACACAAATGGTTGTCTGAAACTTCCAGTGTTGGAGCATTCACCGCTTCTGGAGGCAGGTTGTTCTGCTGGTTAATTGTTCTAACTGTCAGAAAATCCCTCCTTAGTTCTAGGTTGCTTCTCTCCTTGATTAGCTTCCATCTGTTGCTTCTTGTCCTGCCTTGGGTCGCTTTGGAGAATAGCTTGACTCCCTCTTCTTTGGGGCAGCCCCTCAAATATTGGAACTCTGCTATCATGTCACCCCCTAGTCCTTCTCTTCTTTAAACTAGACATGTAGCCAATTCCAGCAACCGTTCTTCATATGTTTTAGCCTCCAGTCCCCTGATCATCTTTGTTGCTCTTCTCTGTACTCTTTCTAGAGTACCAACATCTTTCTTACATCATGGTGACCGAAACTGGATGCGGTATTCCAAGTGTGGCCTTACCAAGGCATTGTAAAGCGGTATTAATACTTCACGTGATCTTGATTCTATCCCTCTGTTCATGCAGCCTAACATTGTGTTGGTAGTCCCAAGGTAGGTTTGTTGTCACTTTGAACAGTCTCTGAGCAACAGTCATAAGTTGTGAGCTACTCTAATAGGTAGGAAGACTGTGATGCAGCAGATATTCAGCAAGCGCCCAACCTCACAAATCAAATCCCTGAGTATATGTTTATTTTATTTCATATTTCTTAACCTCCCATTTACCTTGGAATATGAGCATTTTGTGACTAACCATGCCCACTAATCCACCTCTACCATCCTTGACTCCTTAAATTTTTTGAACAAGCTGGCCTGGTCTGACGGGATGGGGTTGGGTTTTTTATAATTAGTTTTAATTTTTATTATGTATTAATTACTACGGGCATAGTTGTTTAATCACTTTTTAATTTTTGTATCCTGTTTTTTATTATGTATTGCCCTGTTCACCGCCCTGAGTCCTTCGGGAGAAGGGCGGTATACAAATTAAATTATAAATTATATAAATAAATTAAGGCTCGTTTCTGCACTCTCCTAATCCATCTGCTCTCCTCCTGACTCCACTGATGGACCTCATGTGCTTTTTTCTCTCCTTTCAAATTTATTGCCTCTCCTTTCTGCCTGGGCAGCGAATATTCATTCAGAAAGATAAGCTTAAGGTGAAAGAATGGATTTCTGTATCTGTGTGGTGAAGGTGGGGGTGGGATTGCAGGTCGTCCTCGACTTACAACCATTTGCTTAACGACCGTTCTAAGTTACAACAGCACTGAAAGAAGTGATTTACAACGGTTTCCTCACACTTAAGACTGTCACCGCAGATCCACCGTCATGTGATTGAAATTCGGTCGCTTAGCAACCGGTATGCAGTTGCAGCATCCTGGGGCCGTGGGGGGGGATGGGGTCACCCTTTGCAACCTTCCCAGCTGGCTCCCAACAAGCCAAGTCAATGGGAGAAGCTGGATTTGCTTAATGATTCATTTAATGACCGCATGATTCACTTCACTGGCAAAAAAAATGTCAAGCCAAGGCAAAAAAAAAAAAAAAAAAAAGGTCAAAAATTTGGGCCCAATTCACTTAGCAACTGCTTTCCTTAATTCTGGTCTCAACGGTGGTCCTAAGTAGAGGACTACCTGGACTTTAGACCATGAAAAGGACAGTTGAAAAGAATCAGTGACGAAGGGGAGGGAAGCTGGAAAAAATATTCTGTTTCGTCCTCCTCTTCCCTCCGTGTTCCTCGCTGAGCAAACTTTGTCAAGGGTGTTTTCCACACGTCCCACAGCAGAGGAGAAGATTAACCTTGAACCTCTTACTGTACATAACATCTTTCTTTTTCTATTGTGTTTTGAGCAAAACTCAATTTTTTTTTTTATTTTTTAATCTTCTGTTTTGACAGGGGTCTCGTTGGGCGGGCAGACGTCCCTGTGTGTACCTGTGAAGTATAGTGACAGAAAGGGGAAAAAAACCCCATCATGTTCGATTGGACACGCTTTCTGCAAATTTGTTAATGATTTACCAGGCACATTTGTAGCATTTAGTTGCCATGGTGATGACCTCGGGGGCAAGAGGGAACAGCTTTTAGGTTGGACCTAAGATTTTTTTTAATTTTTTTCCCCCCTTTCATCCCCATTTAATTTGATTTGACTGCAAAATGTCACTTCCATTGCATTGATTAAGCTTCAGATCCGCCACCAGCCCCCCTTACGAAGGCTAAAGGCCAAATTGGAAGAGGGGTGGGTGGGTGTTGCCCTGTCTCCCCTCCCCCCTGCGTGTCTGATATCAATACAAAGGAGTCTTACGGATAGAGAGAGAAACACGAGAGGAGAAATCTTATCTCTGATTCCAGGAAGCATCAAACAGCCAGGTTTTCCAGAAGGATAAAATACAGATGCAAAGGGACTGTAAAATTCGCAATAGGGTGATAGGTTACGATCAACCACAAACTCAAAAAAAAAGAATATATAACCATGAATGAAGGCGATTATAGGTGATCCAGGATAATGTTGCAGGATTCAATCTGGATTGGTCACTGGGACCTGCAGGAGGGGTGATCTTCTGAGCTTTCGGATTTGTGCTGAGGGTGAAATTCCCTGCAGGTGGAGTCTGAAAGCTTGGAAGACTAAACTCACCCAATAGTAGCAACTGTGAGAGGGATCTCGGAGTCCTGGTGGACAAGCACTTAAATAGGAGCCAGCCGTGTGCTGCAGCTGCCAAAAAAGCCAACACAGTGCTAAGTTGCATTAACAGAGGGATAGAATCAAGATCACGTGAAGTGTTAATACCGCTTTACAATGCCTTGGTAAGGCCACACTTGGAATACTGCATCCAGTTTCGGTCACCACGGTGTAAAAAAGATGTTGAGACTCTGGAAAGAGTGCAGAGAAGAGCAATAAAGGTGATCAGGGAACTGGAGGCTAAAACATACGAAGAATGGTTGCTGGAGAGGGCGGGAGGAGGGGGGGTTGTATTCAAAAATGTATTTTAAAACTTCAATAAAAAAAGTTCTTGTTGCTTTACAATAAAGTAGAATTAGCTCATTTAGTCAGGTTTCTTATCTGGTCTACCTAGTAAGGCTGATATCAGTCTTTCAAGTCTGAAAGGACAGTTCCCCTGCTGTCTTCTTTACAGCCAAAGAACCAAAGAGAGCCTCTGCTGAGCCACTATCAAGCTGTAGAGTTTGCAATCTCTCACCTGACCCTTTCCTTGGCAGAGTCTCTTAGCCCTGTCTCTTGAGGTCTTTCCCATATCCTGTTAAAGACAGGTGTTTTTTATGTGAAGTGTTCATACCACTTTATAACGCCTTGGTAAGACCACATTTGGAATGTTACATCTAGTTTTGGTCGTCACAATATAAAAAAGATGTTGAGACGCTAGAAAGAATGCAGAGAAGAGCAGCAAAGATGATTAGGGGACTGGAGGATAAAACATACGAAGAACAATTGCAGGAATTGGGTACGTTTAGTTCATGCTAGCTCAGGAATTCTGGGAGTTGAAGTCCAAGAGTCATAAAAGAGCCAAGGTTGCCTACTCTTGGTCTCATTCAATGAAAAGAAGCCCTAAGGGTGACATGATAGCAGTCTTCCAATATCTCAGAGGCTGCCACAAAGAACACGGGGGGTCAAGCTATTCTCCAAGGCCCCTGAAGGCAGGACAAGAAGCAACGAATGGAAACTAATGAAGGAGAGAAGCAACCTAGAACTAAGGAGAAACTTCCTGACAATTAGAACAATTAATCAGTGGAACGACTTGCCTCCAGAAATTACGGGTGCTCCAACACTGGAGGCTTTTAAGAAGAGACTGGACAACCCTTTGTCTGAAATGGTATAGGGTTTCCTGCTTGGACTAAAAGACCTCCTAGGTCCTTTGCAACTCTGTTATTCTGTTAAGAGGCAGCAGCATCCAGAAGAAAGTTTAGAATAACTACTCCCTAGAACACAGGTCTGCAACCTGCGGCTCCGGAGCCGCATGCTGCTCTTTCAGCCGTCTCCTGCGGCTCCCAGTCCTCTGCCATGTGCAGTCCAAAAAAAAAAGTGGGACTAAAAAATTTCAACCAATCAATTCAAATATGCAGGGTAGGTGCCTATCTCGCCTTGGCTCCACTCTTCAGTCAAACCCTGTTCTGCGCATCCGTACATGTACGCGCATGCGCACACATTTTTTGCGGCTCCCAGTTTTTCCTTTTGTGAGGGAACCGGTTCCGAGTGGCTCTTTCACTGTTTCAGGTTGCTGATCCCTGCCCTAGAATCTACCAGAGCATATCCATTAAGGTGAAAGTGGTATAGATTTAGTTTGGCAAGATTCTGTCTCTTAGCCGTGAGCAAATAAAGAACTAGACCAGGGGTAGGCAACCTTGGCTCTTTTATGACTCGTGGACTTCAACTCCCAGAATTCCTGAGCCAGCCATGCTGAGGGGAAAGGGAGAGGTTTCCATGCTGAGACATGCTGGCTCAGGAATTCTGGGAGTTGAAGTCCACGAGTCATAAAAGAGCCAAGGTTGCCTACCCCTGAACTAGATTGTTATATGCCATTCACGGACTGGGCCTGACGTCTGTATAGTAGTCATTGAAAAAAAAATAGCTATTCTAATCATCTGAAAAGTCAATAATATTAGAGTTAAATTGCACAACACCATCTTAACTGTTCAGCTGTTATTAGCAGGATGGAGATTTCTTGAAAACCGGAGGAAACAAATAGAGTCAGTTAAATCATTTTTAATAACTTAAAACACGGTGTTAGTCATTAAGAAACAAAAAAAATCTAAATAATGCATTCTGAACCCATCGATCAGAAATGGAACATCACAAAGCCCCATTAATCTGTTTGTTCATTAAGTTACCAAAAAAAAGAGGAAAGGAAAGGAAAGGGGGAAGAGGGAGAGAAAGCCCAGTCTTTGTGTTTCTATCATGTCAGCTGGCACCAAACCTTATGCAATTTAGCCCAACTACAAAGTGAAACCCAGAGTGTATAATGGCAGGATTTTTGATCACGCTAATTAACAGCCATTTTGTTTAAGATAAACAGATACGACTCTAATTGCCTCTTTTACATAAGAAAGGGAAGATCTTAAAAGTAAATGCATTCAAAAAGGAAAAAAGGGGGGCAAGGTGGTGGGGGGGAAGGTGGTCAGGGGACCAGAATGGATAAGATCAAAGGGATGCTTTTTCAGGCTGATCAGGCTGAGGGAAGTTTGCAGCATTGCTCAGCAGGCCAAGAACGAAAGACAAGGTAAAAGAACCCACTCTTTCAGCCCAGAACAGTGTTTAATCTTAGCATCTAATTTCCAAAGGTGGGGGGAAAAATAAAGCTTAATTCCTGGAGACTATGTGCCTTTCTGTGAACTGGTCTCCTCTGTATTTTTTTTTTATTTCAGTATTTCTCAACCCTAGCAACTTTAAGGTAAATGGACTTCAACTCCCACAATTCCCCAGCCAATATGGCTGGCTGGGGAATTCTGGAAGTTGAAGTCTGCTTATCTTAAAGTTGCTAGGGTTGAGAAACATGGTTTTATTTATTTTGTCTTGAGGTTCCCAGTCTCACCTACAGGTAGTCCTCAACTTACCACAGCTTGCTTAGTGACTTTTCGATGTTACAACGGCACCGGAAAAAGTAACTTATGACCGTTTTTCACACTTAAGATCATTGCAGCATCCTCGTGGTCACGTGATCAACAGTCAGACCCTTGGCACCTGACTCATATTTATGACGGTCGCAGTGTCCTGGGGTCACGTCATCCCATTTTTTGAATTTCTGATAAGCAAAGTCAATGGGGAAGCCAGATTCACTTAACAACCATGTTACTAACTTAACAACTGCAGTGATTCACTTAACAACTGTGGCATGAAAGGCCAAAAAATGGGACAAAATTCACTGTCTCCCTTAGCAAATTTTGGGCTCAATTGTGGTCATAGGTCGAAGATTACCTGTATTATAGCCTTGGCATTTCTGGTGGACTCCAATCTTAGCTTTTTTCAAGGGAGGGAAAGCCACGAGTAGTGCTGCAAGCTACATTCCCAAAGGTGGGTGAAGCTGAGAAATAAAAGCCTCAGTGTGACTTAATTTCAATTAGGATGAAAGCTCCAGCAGACTCCATTTAATCTGAATTCAAATTAAATTGAGCAAAGTTCCTGTGATTACTTCTAGGCATTTAAGAACTCCCTCCTTTTATCAGGTTAAAAATAATAATTTAGCAGCAATCTCAGAGATGGTTTATGAAGGGAAAGTCCAAGTAAGGTAATACTTTCCCCATCTCAGAGGTCTAGTCAATGGCACCTGATCATGTAGAGCATGTTCTCTAACATCAGTGTAACACTGCGTTTACACAACAAATTAAACTCAGGGTAATAAAACAGAATTTCTGTAATAAAATAACTCTCAGACATAGCAAAAGAACCTGGCTCATACAAGATCAGGGGTCTTCAAACTTGGCCCTTTTATGACTTGTGGACTTCAACTCCCAGAGTGCACGCTGGCTGAGGAATTCTGGGAGTTGAAGTCCACAAGTCATAAAAGGGCCAAGTTTTGATCACGTGACCACGGGGACGCTGCAATGGTCTTAAATGTGAAAAAGTCTCAGAAATCACTTTTTTGAGTGCCGTTGTAACTTTAAACCAGGGGTAGGCAACCTTGGCTCTTTTATGACTGGTGGACTTCAACTCCCAGAATTCCTGAGCCAGCCACGCTGAGGGGAAAGGGAGAGGTTTCCATGCTGAGCCATGCTGGCTTAGGAATTCTGGGAGTTGAAGTCCACGAGTCATAAAAGAGCCAAGGTTGCCTACCCCAACTTTAAATGGTCGCTAAACGAACAGTTGTTCAAGTTGAGGGCCTACCTGTGTTTCAGACTCCCTTAATAGTGAGCTTGATCTTGAATGGGGCTCCGTTAAACCACCCAGGCAGTTAGCCTTGACCTCTTAATGGTGTTACTATTTCATTCCTTTTTTCCCAGCCACCTGGGGAACAAAACTGAAAAGTGGCCTCAAGCTATTTCTGAGAAAAACCACATTGCTAGCAAAGCTCATTTATTAAGCAGAGTCTCTGCAGCTCATCTGAAGGGAACTTAAGATAAGCCTAGAGCAAAGCTGTGTGTTCACCGGAGGGAAGAGAGAAGAAGGTTAAGTTAACTTGGGAGTTAAGGAATTGATTCATTTTGCCCCCCAGAAAACCCATATCCCCCCCCCATCCACCTGACAAGTTGTATTAAAAGCATGTACCTACAGCATTTTTAATATAGGTAGTCCTCGACTTACAACAGTCCAGTTAGTGACCGTTCAAAGTCACTTATGGCCATTCTTCTCCTCGGAAACAATGCAGGAGAGAGCTGAAGAGAGAGTTCAGTTGTGTATCTTTCATTGGAAATAATTCCGATTAGTATTGATCAGTTTACAATGGCGGAATGTAGAACCACGATTAAGTGAAACGGAAATGTCTGTGCCGCTTACTGGTGAAAAGACAAAGGCTCTTACAGGTAATTCTCAAGTTACAGCAGTTCATTTAATGACCGTTCGAAGTTACAACGGCTCTGAAAAAAGTGACCTTTGATCGTTTTTCACACTTATAACCATTGCAGCATCCCTATGATCACATTCAGCCACTTGACTACTGACTCATATTTAGGACGGTTGCTGTTTTGTGACCTTCTGACAAGCAAAGTCAATGGGGAACCAGGTTGGCCAAACTGTGTTACTAACTTAACAACGGCAGCTATTCATTTAACCCAGGGGTCTTCAAACTTGGCCCTTTTATGACTCGTGGACTTCAACTCCCAGAATACCTCCCCCTGGGGGCCACCAGCCGGCATTCTCTGACCGGAGGCACCCTGAGGAGGCCCTCTCTGTGGGAACGCACAGGGCGGAGGGGAGTTGACGCCGGCAGCAGGTGGTCCCCGAGGCATTCCGGACCCATGCCATGTAGGGACTTAAAAACCATCACTAAGACCTTGAACCTCACCTGGAAGACAACTGGTAACCAATGCAGCTCGCGGAGCAAAGGTGTAACATGAGAGTACCGGGAAACTTCCAAGACAAGTCTCGCGGCCGCATTCTGTACCAGTTGGAGCCTCCGAGTGGTCTTCAAGGGAGGCCCCATGTAGAGAGCATTGCAATAGTCAAGACGAGAGGTCACGAGCGCATGAGTGACCGTACACAGGGCATCCCGGTCTAGATAGGGCCGCAACTGACGCACCAGGCGAACCTGAGCGAAAGCCCCCCTAGTCACGGCTACTATATGATCTTCTAAGTTAAGCCGTGAATCTAGGAGGACTCCCAAGTTGCGCGCCCTATCCACGGGGGGTAAAGACTCACCCCCCATAAAAAGCGATGGAACATTTTGAATGTCCCGGGATGCCGGAATGTACAGCCACTCAGTCTTGTCAGGGTTGAGTTGAAGTCTGTTCCTCCCCATCCAGACCCGAACCGCCTCCAGGCAAAAAAAAAATATCAGATTTGATGGGTGCTGATGTCTCAACCACTAATAATGTATACCAAAAACTGTAAAATGGTGTGATTGTTAGAGTTAGCCAGCATTGAGATGCTTTTCTGCAAATTCAAGAACTCTTTCACTTAATCCCTAACCCAGCAGCTCTCCTATGACAAGAGACTCAAAATTCTGGTTCTGATGTATCTATTAGGTCAAGTGACCGATACTGAGGTAGTCCTCGGCTTACGGCAACAATTGAGCCCCAAATCATTGTTAAGTGAATTTCGTCCCATTTTGCAATAGGAGTCAGTCGCCAAGCTTCTGAATTTTGATCACATGACCATGGGGACGCTGCAACGGTCATAAGGGTGAAAAACAGGCATCAGTCACCTTTTTCAGCGCCGTTGTAACTTTGAATGGTCACTAAACAAACTATTGTAAGTCAAGGACTCCCTGTAAACTTCTGCTTTCTCTTTCACATCATTTTAGAGCTATTATTTGTTGAACCACCTCCTTTTCCCCTAATTTCCCCCCCCCATATTATGCCTTTAAAAATCAAAGACAACTCTGTGTTAAATAAAGCCAAAATGACACAACTGAGTTTTTTTTTTAAATAAGTGCACTGGCTTCCATTTTGTGGAATAACTTATTTTCATATCAAAAGTACAGATGAATCATTACTGAGCCAGGATGATTCATAATATGGAAATCAATAGCAGCGGTCAGAAGATATATACACCAGCAAGGTACTTAACTAAAGCCTCTGTCTTATTTATTTGCACAGGCACTTAATCACTAGAAGACAGGAATACTTCAGTTAAGAATTATGGCTTAACAAACAGGAAAGGGTAGAAACAAATTGTACACTTGCGTAATCCCTACCTTACTTTAAAGATCATAGAAGTCTATTTATAAATGTCAGATTGTAGAAATTTTAGGGGGCAGAACTGGAGGAAATCTGCTTTTTAGCAGCCATGAAAAATACTACAGTTGGATAATTGCCCTGCAGATGTGACCCAAAAAAACTGATCGCTTATTCTGAGCAACAGTAATATTACCTAATCAGAACTGCCCTCACTTTCAGCTAACTTTATAATATTCCCAGTAAAACTACACCAATCGGCTTGTGTTCCCTAATTTTAAACCCTGAATGCCTTTCACAAAAAAAAAAAAAAATAGAAAGGAAGTACAATAAAATCAAATCAATGCGCTGTCTGCATTCAAAGGAAACTCTGCGCAATTCCTCAGCCCGCTCCGTCCCATACCATCTGCTGCTAGAATTTCTAACGGACTTGCAAAGAACTTTTGGCAATAAAAAGTTTGCATATGCAGAAGAAAAATCGCAGATGATGTCCCAAGTCTTGGATATGCATAAGAAAGATTCCCCCAGTGACAAAGGCAGCCATGCCCATGAACCAAAATGCAGAACTTGACCTCGTGTTCCTTAATACCCAGCTGTCAAACTAGCATATTTAACAGCATAGCAAGGCTTTTTAAAAAAAAGAAAAATAAGGGCACATAGAGAAATCTCTGGGTCACCAATTAGAGCAACTTCGACACAAAAGACAAATAAGTAGAGACATATGCTGCATATTTATGCACAGCGTGAGATAGGTAGCTAAGTAGGTATGTAACAGAATAACGAACTTGGATGGGACCTTGGAGATCTTCTAGTCCAACCCCCTGCTCAGGCAGGAGACGCCATACCATTTCAGACAAATGGTTGTCCAATCTCTTCTTTAAAAAAAAACTCTTAATGTTTGGAGCACCCACAACTTCTGGAGAAAATCGTTCCAATAATTAATTGTTCTCACTGTCAGGAAATTTCTCCTTAGTTCTAGGTTACTTCTCTCCTTGATTAGCAGAGATCTAGGTTGGATCTCCTTGATAATGTAGTTATTGGGTTGGCTTTGTAAATTCCCAGTAAGACTCTGAACATCGAATGAAGTTTGTAAAGGTACTGTATCTATGAAGGTTTGATAGCAATTTAGCCAGAGCTTGGCATCTGATAGAATGAGAGGCTATTTTAGGTGGCAAACACCAAAACGTTGGCAATAGTTTGGAAGATAGCATTGGGTGGGCCATATAGTTCTTTTCCCCACTCTTTCATCAACTTCAAATGTTTCCCCCATCAGGTAGGATAGAACAGTTTGTTTCATTCACAGTACAGAATAAGGTTCAGTTCCCCAGCTGCTCAGTTTTTATGTACAGAATTATTGACACCATTGATGAGAATTAACAGAATAGAATAGAATAGAATAGAATGGAATGGAATGGAATGGAATGGAATGGAATGGAATGGAATGGAATAGAATAGAATAGAATAGAATAGAATAGAATAGAATAGAATAGAATAGAATAGAATAGAATAGAATAGAATAGAATAGAATCTGGAAGGGACCTTGGAGGTCTTCTAGTCCAGCCCCCTGCTCAAGCAGGAGAACCTATACCAGTGATGGCGAACCTTTTAGAGACCCAGTGTCCCAAAACTGCCCCACCCCGACTTGCCCCCGCTTTGCCCCACCCCCACCTGCCCGCAGGGCCACCCACTGCCTCCATGGCATGCTGCAGGAGATCGCCCAGGCAGCCCTGCAGCGCCATGGCAGCCACGCCCTCTGCCCGCACCCTGCAGCATCGTCTGCACGTGACAGGGTGGTGTCTTGTCCCTGCTGCCTGACTGCCATGCTCTTGGCTGTGCTGCCCTGAGCAGGCTATGCCCCGGGGGGGGGGCGACTCTCCTCTGGGGGTCTGCTGGGGAGGAGGGGCCACGGGGGAGGTGGGGCTGGAGTGACGGCATGCGCGCCCACAGAGAGGGCTCTGAGTGCCGTCTCTGGCACGCGTGCCATAGGTTCGCCACCATGGACCTATACCATCTCCGACAGGGGATTGTCCAGTCTCTTCTTAAAAACCTCCAGTGATGGAGCGCCCACGACTCCTGGAGGCAAGCTGTGCTACTGGATTTGTCACAGGAGGGCTTTTGAGAGAAGCGTTGATCCTAGTGCAGAAGGACACGACCTGGACTTTCTTTTCTTTTTTTTCGGCATTTTTTAAAAAGTTTATATTCATTTTTATTTTTCCATTTCTTCCACAAACGAGTCAACAAATATACTGTAATACATAGATACATACACATAAGTTATGGTGCTGCTCGTCCATTTCCCCTTTCACTGTATCCACCCTCCTTCTCTCTCTTTCCTCTTCTCTACTTTCTTTCTCCCTCTCTCCTTTCTTTCCTACTTCCCTCTTCTTCCTCTCCTCTCCTCTTTCCCTCACCACTCCCCTCCCGTTTCTCCCCACTTCTCCTCCTCTTTCCCTCCAACCTTCCTACTTCCTTCCCCCTCCTCTACTCTCTTCCCTCTCTCCTCTCCTTTCTTCCCTCCCGTTACAGCCTGGACTTTCTGCTGGGTCAGCAGTGCCCACCACCATGCTGCCAGTCGGTCTTCCCAAGACAGAGCTTGGCCCAGTGGCGTAGCGTGGGTTGTCAGCACCCGGGGCAAGGCAACCGGAAGCGGAAATAGAGGGGCGGGCGGGCGGTGACGTCACGGCACTGCTGAAAAGACGCGCCCCGCAGCGGCGTAGACTTTCCAAGAAGAGTCGCGCGCATGCGGGATGCTTCCGGGTCCCTCTCGAGGGCGGCTGGGCGGGGCTCCGACCTGCAAGAGCCGCTGCATTCAAGCTCGCACGTGAGCCCCGCTAAATAAAGCCACGCATGCGCACGAAGCTAGGCCGGCCGGCCAGCGGGTCCGTCTTCGCTCGGCCAAACCTGCCAGGGCGCCTGCGGGGCGCTTGCGGTTGGCCTGAGCCTGGGCGGAGAGTTGGCCGCTTCTATTTATTTTATTCAGTTTATGTGGCCGCCCATCTCACCTGCCGGACTCATTTCGCTTTGCAAGAAAGAGCAGCTCGAGAGCGGAGCCAAGCCAACTCTGTGCAGCCCTTGGGGCTCCCTGAGCAGCTCAGTGCGAGCGCGCCCCCCCCAGATGTTGCGCCCGGTGCGGCCGGCCCCCCCCTGCACCCCCCACGCTACGCCACTGGCTTGGCCTCAAATAATCCAGCCCTCATTCCTTACTGAAAAGAATTGCTTGGTGACCCAGTCCAAATTACAGTACTCCAGGATGACAGCTTTAGGCAGGCATGAAAGTTTTATGCAGGAGAGATTCCGTGAAAAATATGGAAGCGGGGGTCAGCGGCGACTTCAATTCTCCCCCAATCTGCGAACAATTCCCTGCAGGCGTTTTGAGTTTTCGGATTCACTTTAGTTAATACACGTTGGTCTTCTCAATTGGTTTTTCACCCTGGGTCAAAAAGGGTTGCACGTGTTTTTAACATGTCTGTTACAACTCACTTCTCTTCTGACCCAAAAATCAAGGTCCTGGCGAAGAGGCGAGCAGATGAGCTGTTTGGATGGGGCTTCCCAGCTGGCTGGATCAGCTGTTAAAATCATCACTATTCCTGCCAACTGGGGCCTTTTAGTTCATGTGGGAGCCAGTTTTCAACCTCTTGCATGAGCAAATCTTTAGTAACTTGTAAATAAAATGCAAGTGTATCCAACGGAGTCCTTATTAGGCAGTAGGGAGGCACTGAAGAACAAAGAAGGTAAAACCATTGTTAAGAAAATGGTTTCATGGCAGGAAAGCTGGCTGGGTGACCTTGGGCCAATCACCAGGAGGCTGTGAGTTCTAGTCTCATCTTAGCCATGAAAGCCAGCTGGATGGCTCTAAGCAAGTCGTCATTCTCTCTCACCATTTTCTCTCAACCTAACAGACCTCAGAGAGTTCTTATTGTAGGGCAAATAGGAGGAGAAAGGAGTGTTAGGTATGCTGCCCACCTTTAGTTATCTATAAAAATAATAAATTTGGGGTATAAATAACTAAAATAACTAAGTGGAATAAAACCATGCTGCTAAATTTCACCTAAATATCAAGGGCAGGAAATCAGGAGTCCTGGCAGTTCAAATGAAGATATAGGTTTATTACATGTTAACGTTCTCTACAAGAATCTGAACTACTAACGGTCAAAGCAAATTGGCAGTAGATAAGGGCCAATGAAATTCAAAGAGGGCTGGACTTAGCTCTCTTGTGGGCACAAAGGGACTCAAGACTGATGATGCGTTTGACACCCCCCCCTCCCTCGGACTCAGATTGGTGCTCTCCTACCTACACCAATAATGGCTGTCGGAAATTCCAAGTACAATACAAAATAGATTCAGAAGCCGCCCACACTTGCTTCCAGGCATTCTGCACAATGTATCACAATTGTTAGTTTGGCGCTTTATCAGCCTGCCAGAAGTGAGAAACCATATGCCTCGTAGCCCTGTCCATCAGTGGAAGAAATGGGGAAATACACACTATGACCAAGAGGTTTGTTCATTCTCACTGAAGCTATTTACCTGCAGTTCTATTTAGAATAGAATAGAATAGAATAGAATAGAATAGAATAGAATAGAATAGAATAGAATAGAATAGAATAGAATAGAATAGAATAGAATAGAATAGATGCAATTGAGAATAGAATAGAAGAATAGAATAGAATAGAATAGAATAGAATAGAATAGAATAGAATAGAATAGAATAGAATAGAATAGAATAGAATAGAAGCTGGAAGGGACCTTGGAGGTCTTCTAGTCCAGCCCCCTGCTCAAGCAGGAGAACCTATACCATCTCAGATAAGTGACTATCCAGTCTCTTCTTAAAAACCTCCAATGATGGGGTGCCCAGAATTTCTGAAGGCAAGCTGTTCCACTGGTTAATTCTCCTCACTGTTAGGAAGTTTCTCCTTAATTCCAGGTTGCTTCTCTCCTTGATTAGTTTCCATCCATTGTTTCTTGTCCTGTCCTCTGGTGCTTTGGAGAATAAGTTGACCCCCCTCTTCTTTGTGGCAGCCCCTCAAATACTGGAATACTGCTACTATGTCACTGCTATTTCTTCTTTTCTTTAGACTAGCCAAATTCAAATCCTGCAGCCATTCTTCATATGTTTTAGTCTCCGGGCCTTTAGTCCAACTGTGAATTAAATAACCGTTTAACTCTTCAAAATGCAATTGCAAATCTCAACACCACAAATAAATTCAGTTCATTCTCTCTGTTCCCCATTTCTCACTGGTTGATAAAAATCTCTGGGTAGTCAATGCTCCTTCTTGCCTCCCCAGTTTTTCACCAATCCTATTTCTTTCTGGCATCTCTTCTTCCTTCTTTCCCTGTAGGCAAATCCCAACAAGGTGGAGCCTATTATCTGAAGCACCTGAAGATGTATGGACTTCAACTCCCAGAATTCCCCAGCCAGCCATGCTGGCTGGGGAATTTTGGGAGCTGAAGTCCATATATCTTCAAGCAGACAAGGTTGAAAATCACTGTTCTATAACACTGGATCCTCAGCTAGAACCAATGCCTCACCCTAGCTCAGAGGTCTTCAAACTTGGCCCTTTTATGACTTGTGGACTTCAACTCCCAGAATTCCTCAGCCAGACTGCCTGGCTGAGGAATTCTGGGAGTTGAAGTCCACAAGTCATAAAAGGGCCAGGTTTGAAGACCCCTGCAGCTGTTTCAAGCTCAGCCACTATAGCAGTAGAAAGTTTTTAAAAAAGAAAATAAATCAGGTTGGGGAAATCCCCTTCCACTCCTTAGATTCCTCTTATTTGTAAAGCAGGAATGACGTGTCTTACTTGGGGAAACTGCTGAGCAAAGGGGTCTGTATATTTTTAAATCAACGAAGGAAATGAATAACTCTTCTTCCCCCAGTTGGGTTAAATTTAAAGACTGGGAGAAAGAAATTGTGCCTTGCAATCACAACCTTGCAGCCTCCTTCTTTTCTGTTCTTGCCTAATCAATAGCCCTATCCCAATTGCTCTTCATCCCATCTGGCATAAAACAAGGGAAGGGCATTAGGTGTTTGTGGTTCCACCAAGCCGCTTCAGTTGTTTATTTGAAAATCTGGGATGCTGCCATGTAGCCAAGCACCCTACTCAGACACAAGAGATTTGGGGGTCAATTGTGACCATAGGTTGAGGATTGCCTGTAGTGTGTAGTTTCTCCCCTTCTGCTATCTGCCAGGCCAAGGGTCCTAGGTAGAACCCCCAGGGCTAGAGATAAACTACAAGTAGTCCTTGACTTATAGCCACCATTGAGCTCAAAATCAGGTGAGATAGTTGTTAAGTGAGTTTTGCCCATTTTACGACCTTTCTTGCCACAGTTATGAATGAATCACTGCAGTCTAATGAAGAGAAGGACGAGAGGTGACATGATAGCAGTCTTCCAATATCTCAAGGGCTGCCCCAAAGAAGAGGGAGTCAAGCTATTCTCCAAAGCACCTGAAGGCAGGACGAGAAGCAACGGATGGAAACTAACCAAAGAGAGAAGCAATCTAGAACTAAGGAGAAATTTCCTGACAGTTAGAACAATTAATCAGTGGAACAACCTGCCTCCAGAAGCTGTGAATGCTCCAACGCTGGAAGTTTTTAAGAAGAGCCATTTTTCTGAAATGGTATAGAGTTTCCTGCCTGAGCGGGGGCGGGAGGGGTTGGACTAGATGACCTGCAAGGTCCCTTCCAACTTTATTATTATTATTACTAATCCTTTGTCCTGAGAGTTGTTAAGTCAGTAACAGGGTTGTTAAGTGAATCTGGCTTCCCCATTGACTCTGCTTGTCACATGGTCACAAAAGGAGACCACAGGACCTTGGAACACTGCAACCGTCACAAATATGAGTCTGTTGCCAAAGCGTCTGAATTTTGATCATGTGACTGTGAGGGATGCTGCAATGGCTATAAGTGTGATCAAAAGTCACTTTTTTTTCCTTGTAAAAAAGTCAAAGCTTTTTGGATTAAAATTTGGTGGAACACGCAGAAGATATTTAAGAAAAAGATAAGGTTTTCTCCACAGCTATTTCTGTTGGGTATCATCACAGATTGTACTGTCATAGATACTAAATTGATGTTGAATCTAATTACGGCAGCAAGACTTTTAGTAGCGCAATATTGGAAGAAGGAGGAACTGCCTACTATAGAAGAGTGGACTTTTAAAGTTTCAAACCTGGCGGAAATGGCAAAGATTTCAGCATATTTGAAAGAACAATCGCAACAGAGATACATTGTGGAATGGAGAAGATGGATCGAATATATTCAGAATAAATACGGGACTTAAAAAGTTTCATTTAGCATTTGAATAAGTATTAGTTTTATATGATGTATTATTAGTTATTCATTATTTGTTAGTAATTTAGTTATGTTTAAGGGGAGTTAAAGTGCGATGGAATTTAATGTATCTTTTTTAGTTAGTTAGCATATTTTAGCTTAAGTTTGCAAGTTTATACCCTGTATTCAGCTCTGGGAAGTCGGGGGGGGGGAGGGGAAGGGAGGGGAGGGGGGAGGGGAGGGAGGAAGTTTATGTTTTTTAAAAATGTATCTTAAAACTCTTCAATAAAAAAAGTCACTTTTTTTCCCGGTGCCGTTGTAACTTCGAACGGTCACTAAATGAGCTGCTGTAACATGAGAATTACCTGTAAGAGCCTCTGTCTTTTCACCCGTAAGCGGCACAGACATTTCCGTTTCACTTAATCGTGGTTCTACATTCCACCATGTAAACTGATCAATACTAATCGGAATTATTTCCAACGAAAGAAACACAGCTCTTGCTTCAGCTCACTCTCCTGCATTGTTTCCAAGGAGGAGCGCAAAAGTGGTCCTGGCCTCTGCTACGCTCACTGTTAAATTGCAGAGTACCCCCCCACACACACACCCAAGCTAAGTCCAATTATTTTGGCAACTTCCACCAAGAACCCGTTCCAGACAGACCATAAAAGCATAACAGTAAATTACATAACAATTTGCTGTAAGTTCACGGTACCCAATCTGCTGGATCATTGACTGAATAAGGGAAGAAAATGGAGGCCTTTGAGAGGTTGTTGAAATGAAGCCAAGTCCTTTCAATGTTGGCCATGGTTAGTCGGATCTATTAAGTTGTACTGCAGCAGATATCAGAAGATGAAAGCTTCCCACCTTTGGTCTACCAGTAGGACAGGCTCTGAAGATGTGGGGCGACTACGTGAACTCAACATTCATTCCGTAAAGTTGCTGATGTTGGGTTTTGCACTCTAGCAACCTTATTTTCGAACCCAATTCACATACCTGTGTATAAAGGGGTTGGGTTTTCTCTCTTTCTTTCCCAATGTCTTTCTAGTAGAAGTAGCTATGATTGGGGGGGGAGACGGGGGACAAGAGTTATGCCTTAAAAAATAATACACCGCTTAAGCCGACAACTTCTTTCCTAGCAAAATGACTTGTGTTAAATCTTCTGCTCTGTCAGCAAACCAGGAGGAAGGGAGACACTTAGAAATAAATCATTTAATAGCTTTCCTTGTATTTTTTGCTGCAAAGAGCCGATCAGCCCTGTAACATCTTATCAACTCTCATGTTTTATTTGCCTAGCAGACAAGAACAAAGCACATTGTCTCCCTGAAATGCAAGATAATCGACTCGGTGCTTGGTAATGATCACCAAGCCTTGCTAATCTCCAGGGAGAAAAAAAAAGAGAGAGAGAGAGAAAGAGAGAGAGAGAGAGAGAGGGAGGGAGAGAGAGGGAGAGAGAGAAATAGACAAAGAGAGAGAAATAGAGAAAGACAGAATGAAAGAAAGACAGAGACAGAAAGACAGAGCGCGAGAGAGAAATAGACAGAGACAGACAGAATGAAAGACAGAGAAAGAGAGAGCAAGAGAGAGCAAGAAAGACAGAAAGAGGAAGACAGACAGACAGAAAGACACAGAGGGAGGGAGAAAGAGGAAGAAAGAGGCAGACAGAGAGAGAGACAGAGAGAGAGAGAGAGAGAGAAGGGGGGGACATAAAAACAGAAAGACAGAAGGGAAATGTAATTACAAATTAAAGCAGGAGGCATGATACTGATAAAGTATATTTATCATGTTAATCTACAATTTATCTTCTAGGCGAGTTACTAAAGGTCATTTGTTTGTCATGGCAAGTGTTGAAAACAGTTTACACTGAGGGTCCAGCTGAAGGAACCATGTCACTACCTTGGGGCCTGCAGTGACCTTTCAGCATTGGCAAGGCGCTCTAACTCTCTTGCAGGGTGGGAAGCGGTGATGTTTTCAGATTTCCCTTTCCACCCCCACCCCCTCCGCCTGCTCTCCTTCCCCATTTCGACTCACCCTTTCAGTACAAAACACTCTGTGACAAGTAGAAATGTAAAAGCTTTTTGGATTAAAATTTGGTGGAACATTCAAAAGATTTTTAAGAGAAAGTTTACCCCGCAACTATTTTTATTGGGTGTTATTATAGATTGTGATACGAAAGAAACTAACTTGATGTTGAACTTGATAACAGCTGCGAGGTTATTGGTAGGGCAATATTGGAAGAAGGATAGTTTGCCTACTATAGAAGAATGGACGTTTAAAGTGTCAAATTTAGCAGAAATGGCTAAGATTTCTGCTTATCTGAAGGATCATTCACAAGAAAGATACATTTCGGTCTGGAGAAGATGGACAGATTATATTCAGAATAAATATGGGACTAAAAAGTTCCATTTAAAAGGTAAAGGTTCCCCCGCACATGCGTGCTAGTCGTTTCGGACTCTAGGGGCCGGTGCTCATCTCCGTTTCAAAGCCGAAGAGCCAGCGCTTGTCCGAGGACGTCTCCGTGGTCATGTGGCCGGCATGACTAGATGCCAAAGGCGCACGGAACGCTGTTCCCTTCCCACCGGAGTGGTCCCTATTTTTCTACTTGCATTTTTTTTACGTGCTTTCGAACTGCTAGGTTGGCAGAAGCTGGGACAAGTAACAGGCGTTCACTCTGCTACGCGGCACTCGGGATTCGACCCACCAAACTGCCGACCTTCTGATCGACAAGCTCAGCATCCTAACCCACTGAGCCACCACGTCCCTCTTATTATAGTGGAATTTTTATTAGTTTTAATTATATGGTATTGTTATTATTTTTAGCATTAGTATTGTTTAATAACTTGGATATTAATTTGTTTATGTTTTTATTATTATTATGTTCACTTTTATTTTGTTTGTATTTACGTTAAAGGGGAGTTAGAGCGCATTATGAACTTGGTTATTTATATAGTTGGTTAATGTTAGTTAGATTATGATTATTATATTTGTAACCCTGTGTTCAGCTTTGGGAAGTGGGGGAGGGAGAGGGGGACGTTTGGGTGGGTTGGTTTTGGGGATTATATTGTAATTTTTACAAAACTTTTTAATAAAAAAGAGAGAAAAAAAACACTTTGTGACAAGGAAACAGGCCCCAGAGTTTAACACGCTTAACTCCAGGACCCTACATATTTTTGCTCCTGGTAGTTACATAGACTCCAGGGCCTTTCATTCTGCAATACAGGAGGGAGTGGCATTCACAACAATAAAGGAACAGTCTCTGGTGCTCTTCTGGGGATCTAAAGACTCAAGAAATCCAGGTAACTTTGCAAATCTTCCCCAATCTGTCGATGTATTTGGACTACAATACCCCCCAATTTGCAGCCAACGTGGTCGCGCGGGCTTTATAACCACCCACTCCAAAGATCATGACTGTAAATCACAGGCAGTTTTACCCCCTCAAGCAAAGAATCAAAACAAAACAACCAACTTTCTGAAAGGAAAATTACTACACAATTCCAGGCCTGAAGAGGGTAATCTAATCCCACACTTGTTGTTTCCACACCTTGGATTCTCAACCTCTCCAAAGATGGATGGACAGCTTTCAACTTGTTTTTGCTAAGAAGTGAGAAAAAGCTTTGTCCAAGAGGATCCCCATTTCTCCTAGAACTAAGGAGAAATTTCCTGACAGCCAGAACAATTAAACAGTGGAATGACTTGCCTCCAGAAATTGTGGATGCTCCGTCACTGCAGGCTTTTAAGAAGAGACTGGACAGTCATTTGTCTGGAATGGTATGGGATCTCCTGCTTGAGCAGGGGTTGGACTAGAAGACCTCTAAAGTCCCTTCCAGCTCTCTTATTCTATTATCCTATTAAATGTATGGCACATCTCACAATACAGAGTCCAAAGATAACCCAACCTTCTAACTTACTTCAACACTTTCTTCTTCTGACACTGGGAAAACATCCCTCCATCACTTTCCCCCCTAACTTTAAATAATCCAAGTGTACCCCAAGCTTCCAATGCTAAATTTCCTGTACCTTTCTTCAAATTACAGATTAAAGCACTAGAAACAGAGAAAACTCACAACATATCAATGGCTAGGCTGTAAATTTCTACCTATGCCAACCTTGGCTCTTTTATGACTCGTGGACCTCAACTCCCAGAATTCCTGAGCCAGCATGGCTCAACTTGGAAACTTCTCCCTTTCCCCTCACCATGGCTGGCTCAGGAATTCTGGAAGTTGAAGTCCACGAGTCATAAAAGAGCCAAGGTTGCCTACCCCTGCCCTAGTAATTCCTGAACCGACTCATTTTCAGATTTTGCATCATGCGTGTATTGGGGTTAACAGAATAACAGAGTTGGGAAGGACTTTGGAGGTCTTCTAATCCAGGGCTTTTCAACCAGTGGTATGGGTACATTGGCACCTGGCAGGTGGTATGCGACCATCCTAGAAAAGTGGTAGCAGGGGAGGGGAATGAGCTAAACTGGTGGCAGCACCGCACAAGCCTGAGCGAGAGACGGCTGGAGCTGCAGGGCTGTCAGGGCTCAGCGGAAGCACCAGGATCAGCACCAGGCTCCAGCTGGAGCTCGGCACTGATCCCAGTGCTTCTGCTGAGCCCAGAAGAAGCGCCGATCAGCTGGAATTTTGCAGCATCTCCAGGATCTTGTGATTTACATTCAGATGCTTGGCAACTGATTCATATTTATGACGGTCACAGTGTCCCAGGGTCATATGAAGTGACCAAAACCTGCTGCAACCACCCAGCAGACGGGAGGAACAGAAACCAAACACCCCCCCACCCCCACTGGCAATCCTCAACAGAAATGTTCACAACAATGAAAACCTCGGACAGGAGGAAGAGCGCCGCTGGGCGGGCAGGCAGGTGTCCTGCTCGGCTGTGGCTTGGGGGGCACTTTTTTCAGTGCCATTGTAACTTCAAACAGTCCCTAAGCAAACTGTTGTAAGTCGAGGACTACCTGTACTTCATCATTTTTTCCTTTTTTTTTTTTGGGTCATCAGGTTTTTGACACCTTGCTAGGCGACTGGTGGTACTCGGATGTTGCCATATCCTAAACGTGGTACAATGGGTGAAAAGGTTGAAAAGCCCTGTTCTAGTCCAACCCCCTGCTCAGGCAGGAAACCCTATCCCATTTCAGACAAATGGTTGTCCAATCTCTTCTTTAATGTTTGTATTGGCTATTTTATTCTGCCCTGTGAACCGCCCTGAGTCCTCAGGGAGAAGGGCGGTATATAAATGTTATTAAATTAAATTAAATTAAATTAAAAATTTAAAGCCTCCAGTGATGGAGCACCCACTACTTCTGGAGGCAAGTCGTTCCACTGATTAATTGTTCCAACTGTCAGGAAATTTCTCCTTAGTTCTAGGTTGCTTATTGCACAGTACATGGTATCACATGCAACTCAACAATGATTTAATACTGACCATGTTATACAAACCCAACATTTGGGTCATATTTTTCATTGCTACAAGTTGCATCGCAGAACATAGGGGAAATTTAAGAAGTGAGGTTATTGCTTAGGGCAGAGAATTTAGTTGGCAATTCACTAAAACAAATAACTCTTGGCCAATATACAGGTGGAAACATCCTTCAGAGTTGATAAAAATGTAAGATAAAGTTTTTCCAATGGTGATGTTTCTATCTCTTGTAATTCCTATATATTTTACCAAGCATTTCAACTTTAATTTAAAATAAGAGTATATTTATGATGATTTGTTTTTTTAAGTGTTTATTACATTATGTTATTTTAGAAATTAAAGATTCTAAATATCAGCCTTGGATATTTGAAGGGTGGGGGAAGTCACATAATGTCATAATGCAAATGACATGAATTCTGTAATCTGCGACAACAAATTATATAGTCGGTGTCATTTGTGTGATCACGTAGTGACAACAGAGTGCCTTTTAACAGCCACCAATGTATTTAACACTGATTATTTGGGTCATACATCTTCTTAAGACTTGATTTACCAATCCGCAATTTATTCAACAAACTGCATTATACTTTTCCACTTTATGTACAGCAAATTAAGGAGTTCTAATGACTGAGCCAGCATAAATTAACATGCTACATAATATTTCAAGAGTCTTAAACGACTCCAGATTGGAATTATTTGAATAACCACAGTTTCTGGCATGAAACTGATAATCACATCTAATTCTTCTAATTACCTGATCTCTATTTCAACACCGAGGAAAGTGCAACTGTTAAATATGCAGGACAGGGCCTTATTAGTGGTAGACCCTAAATAATCTCAATGTAAATGTTTCCCCTGTTCAGTTGCGTCTTACACTAGGGGGTCATCTCCATTTCTTAGTCAAGGGAACCAGCTTTGTCCAAAGATGCTTCCGTGGTCACGTGGCTACCATGACTATATGTTAAGGCGCACAGAATGCTCTTACCTTCCCACCGAAGTGGTACCTATTTATCTACTAGCATTTGCACACTTTCAAACTGCTAGGTTGGCAGGAGCTGGAGCAGTTAACAGGAGCTCACTCCATCGTGCAGTGCTCGGATCTCAAACCTGGCCTGTCAGCTTTCCAGCTGACAGCTCAACATCTTTAACCACTGAGCCATTGAGCCCCCTAACTTCAATTCAATGACTCTAATCCTGTTGTGATTCAGGGTCAGCCTGTGGGTTCGGCAGTTGGGTCGGACGACTCAGAGGAGGAGGAGGTGGGTGTTGAAGACCTTGCTGAGGGGGTTGAAGACCTTGCTGAGGGGGTTGAAGATCTTGCTGATGAGAGCCCTCAGCCAGGCCCCTCCCACTTGGTCACCACGGAGACCCAGCTGTGTGAGCCTGACAGCGTGGATGAAGATGACCCACAGCTGGCCCTGTTCAAGGACGCCCGACGCAGGAGGCAGTCAATTAGGAGTAAACAGAGGAAGGCAATGGGGCTTCTCGGAAGGAGGCAGAGAGAAGCCACGCCCTGAACTCTATATAAGGGGAATGTCTGGGAGGGCTGGTTTGCTGAAGGCAACCGCTCGGATAGTTCATGTTTCTTAAAGCTCCTGTTTCTTGATTTGTCTTGTTTCGTTTGTTTTTGTAGTAATAAATTTGGCAGGCGTAATTCCAGCCTCTTGCCTTCTTGAAAAAGGGGTTGTCCCTGCCTTTTTCTGCAGGGCCGGTAGCAGGCTGGTACAGAACAAATCTAGAGTTTCACAGCCTTGGCCACTTCAAAGATGCATAGACTTCATTTCCCAGAATTCCCCAGCCAGCCACAGATCTTCAAGTGAGGCCAAGGTTGATCTAATACCTTCTTTGGCAATGTTTAAGCAGGTTATTAAGAGGTATCTGTTCTGGTAGATCTTCAGTATGTTTACTCATGATATGGCTGTGACTCTTATGTTTAACTTTCTTCATCCTCCCTCCTAATCCCACCCTATAGTGTATCAGGCTAAACCCCAGGGATACTTTTTTATAGCCAAAAATCAGTACAAATGTTTTATGAATAAATAAATACCTGTACATCTGCTGGTGTGCAGTCATGCCTTTTGCTGCTCAATCTTTTCCTTTCTGTTTTTATTAACTTTTTATTTCTTTGAATAATGCATTTCAGAGGAACTTGGAACGTTATGTTTATTTTTGATAGCTATTTGTGCATCAGAAAGGAATACAGAGAACTAGCTTTTTTGTATTATGGTATCTTGAGAGTGCCGGAGGCTTTTTTTTCTTTTTTTCATTTTGGAAAAAGATTATTATGTTAAAAGGTATCTTTTTGAGAAAGAAAAATCTGGGTTTTACTATTTAGGGGGTTTCCTTTATTCATATAATGCTTCATGGATTAATCAATTTCTTTTTATGTATATGATTGTATTGTCACTGCATTAAGTTGTTTAAGGTGGGATTCAAGGATCCAGAAAATCATTATATATAGTGCAATTTCAATACATGCATATACAAAAGTTCAGTGGAGCTTACTCCCAAGTAATGCAGTGAGCTCTAAAAAAAGTCATTCTGAATATTTTCTTTCTGGAAAATAATTCGTATTCTTGCTAGGCAACATTATATTAGAACATTTCTGGTAGGTATACAGGTGTGTATGTATGGATATGTATGTCTACACAAACATGCACACATATATAAAAACATGACACGATAAGGCTTCTCAGATCAGATCAGTTCTTATTAAAATAATCAATCTGAATTATTGATTCAGATTGTCAAATCAAAATTGAATTGAATTGACGTCAGGTTTCCAAATGAAATTATTTTAATTTGCATTTTTTTTTGCAATTTCTCTCTTCCCCCCCCTCACTACTTTCTCTTATTGGTGTTATTATGATGATGATGATTACTCTGCTGTACACTGAGAGCTTCTGCACCGGAGACAAATTTCCTGTGTGCCTACTCTTGGCCAAATAAAGGTATTCTATTCTATTATCTTCCATTCCATTCCATTCTCGCTATCTCTTTCTCTTTATATCTAGATATCTAAATAGATAGATAGATAGATAGATAGATAGATAGATAGATAGATAGATAGATAGATAGATAGATAGACAGATAGACAGATAGACAGATAGACAGATAGACAGATAGACAGATAGACAGATAGACAGATAGACAGACAGATAGATAGATAGATAGATAGATAGATAGATAGATAGATAGATAGATACTGTAGATAGATAGACAGACAGACAGACAGACAGACAGACAAACAGATAGATAGATATAGACAGACAGACAGACAGCAGATAATCTCATATCTTCTATGATTCTAAGAATCAAATCTGAATCAAATATTGGCACAAATATTCAGCAAACACTAGAATTGTTCAATATAGGATGGATGGATGGATAGATAGATTTTAATAGACAGATAATCTCATCTTCTATGATTCTAAGAATCAAATCTGAATCAAATATTAGCACAAATATTTAGCAAATACTAGACTTGTTCAATAAAGGATGGATGGATGAATAGATAGATAGATGATAGATAATCTCATATCTTCTATGATTCTAAGAATCAAATCTCTGAATAAGTATTAGCACAAATATTTAGCAAATACTAGACTTGTTCAATATAGGATTTGCCGTACAAAATAGAAAATAACCTGTAGAAAAACGTTTCATTCCACCTCAATTGAGGGGTGTGGAACTGCAGCATAAGTAATATTGCAGCCATGTTGCTGGTGATACACCCTGGCAGATCCTTTTTTTAAAACGAATATTCAACTGCTGGATGCAAAAAGGCTGCTGCAGCAAACACCTTCAAATGGCAAGCACTGTTTCCTCACACGAGTGGAGTCCTCTGTATTTCTGCCACACTTGTCTCCTTTCATGAACTGATGTGACACTCTCAAAGTGTCATAGGTGGGGAAAAAATAGCAACGTGAAGGGATGTGTTTGGAAGTCTTTTTATGTCTGTGCCGCTGAATGTTGCTGGGTCAGAAAGAAAGTACTCATAGACCCCTTTAGATATTTCAGGCAGATACAACTTAATATCTCCAATTTTCCTAAAACAGAACACCACATCCACTGACTAGCTAATGGCAGAAATATCACAGGCTTGATTCAGGATTAATTGCCTTATTGCAAACAAGACCAAAAAAAATAATCAATTAGGGAACGTCACCCAATGCAGGATGGGTGTGTGTGTGACCTCAGCACTGGAATGACCCCCAACAACCTAATCCTAGGGTTGAGCCCTGAACCTCTTCCTCCCCATCCCAATTCACAAAAAACTGGGACAATGCATGAACATCACTCAGCTGGCTAGGCCAGGAGTAGCCAACCTTGGCTCTTTTATGACTCATGGACTTCAACTCCCAGAATTCCTGAGCAAGCATGGCTCGGCTTGGAAACCTCTCCCTTTCCTCTCAGCATGGCTGGCTCAGGAATTCTGGGAGTTGAAGTCCACGAGTCATAAAGTGGCCTAGGCCTAGGCCAGGAGTAGGCAACCTTGGCTCTTTTAGGACTCATGGACTTCAACTCCCAGAATTCCTGAGCCAGCATGGCTCGGCTTGGAAACCTCTCCCTTTCCCCTCAGCATGACTGGCTCAGGAATTCTGGGAGTTGAAGTCCACGAGTCATAAAAGAGCCAAGGTTGCCTACCCCTGGGCTAGGGAATGAGATGTACAACTGAATATTTTCAGTTGAACATCTCATTCCCTAGTGTACGGTTAGTCCTCAACTTACAATAGTTCATTGAGTGACCGTTTGAAGTTACCACGACACTGAAAAAACAAGTGACCCTCGACCATTTTTCACCCTTATGACCATTGCAGCCTCCCCAGGTGATCAAAATTCAGGTGCCTGGCGGCGGCCTCTTATTTATGACGGTTGCAGTGACCCTGGGTCATGGGAATCATCATTTGCGACTTTCCAAGTCCAAGGAGAAGCCAGATTCATTTAGCAGCCATATTTCTAACTTAACAACTGCAGTGATTCACCTAACCAGCCTGGCAAGAAAGGTCATAAAATCGGGCAAAATTCACTTAACAGCTCTCTCTCACTTAGTAACAGAAATTGAACCAATGAATTTCCTTCTCCTCCAAAAGAAGGGTTTGGAGGTTCAACTTCTCCTCTACAACCTGTTCCAAATAATAATAACAACAACAATAACAACAACAACAACAACAACAATAATAATGTTGGAAGGGACCTTGGAGGTCATCTAGTCCAACCCCCTGCTCAGGCTTGAAGAGGCTGTGGGGAAAAGAGGAGAAAAACCATAATACCAAGCCTCTCACACCCACTTCCTGAAGGAAGTCCAAAAGAATACCATGATGGATGGTAACTTCCCTCCTATTTTATTTTTCAACCTTTATCCATTCCAACTCTTAGATGGATTATCTCTTACCACTTCAGACCCCAATGCTCAAGAATTCTTCTTGCCTCAAGTTTCCTCTCCTCCACCTCCCACTTTGAATCCCTTCTCTTCCGTGTCTTCTTGAAGACTTCAGAGCAGTAACTTTGTGCCTGTCCGCAAAATTATTCTTTTCCTTAACGTGAAATGTTTGTCTAGCCCAGGGGTAGGCAACCTTGGCTCTTTTATGACTCATGGACTTCAACTCCCAGAATTCCTGAGCCAGCCATGCTGAGGGGAAAGGGAGAGGTTTCCAAGCCGAGCCATGCTGACTCAGGAATTCTGGGAGTTGAAGTCCATGAGTCATAAAAGAGCCAAGGTTGCCTACCCCTGGTCTAGCCAAAGTGACAATGTTCCATTTCTCACCACAGCTGAACGGTAGACATCCTAATAGCACTACATCCTTTTGGAACATACACACACAAAACACAAAATAGCTCTCAGGCACAAGGATTCGTTCCCAGTATATTTCTGCTCTTGGCAGTTTGAGTTGAAACACAAATAAATACCCAAGAGACAGGCTTTGGGGTGGGAAAGGAGGTTTTATTTTTCCCCTGTGCAATCAGCAACAACAACAAAAAATCTTCCAAGCCAAATGGCTTTTACTGTTGGGAGCTTTAAAAAGTTTTTTTTTTTCCTAATCACTTGGCCTTATAAGTTGCTACGTTAACATGACATTATGACCTGTGCTGTTTTTAGAGTGATAAATCAACCCAGGGCATTGTTTTGATACCACAGTGGGAGAGGGGTGGGCCTGTTCTCTGGAACAGCCTTCCTTTATTCACCTGTTATGGTAAAACAGCACAACTGAGCTGTTAGCAAAAGACCAAGAAGAATGCAATGTCATGTTGTATACACGCTTCCCATACTGTATGCTTTTGGGTTCCCATTAAAAAGGTAAAGGTTCCCTCACACATGCATGCTAGTTGTTTCCGACTCTAGGGGCCGGTGCTCATCTCCGTTTCAAAGCCGAAGAGCCAGCGCTTGTCCGAGGACGTCTCCGTGGTCATGTGGCCAGCATGACTAGACGCCAAAGGCGCACGGAACGCTGTTACCTTCCCACCTTAGTGGTCCCTATTTTTCTACTTGCATTTTTACGTGCTTTCGAACTGCTAGGTTGGCAGAAGCTGGGACAAGTAACGGGCGCTCACTCTGTTACGCGGCACTCGGGATTCGACCCGCCAAACTGCCGATCTTCTGATCGACAAGCTCAGCGTCCTAACCCACTGGGCCACCACCCATTAAACAGTTGCAAAGTTGCAGCAAAGAATTAGAGAGAAGCTTCCAAAATAGAATCAAGAAAGTAAGACTTCTGGAGAAAGACTTTGTCCTTATGAAATATTGTGCTGAACACAGAAGAAGGGAGAAAGTGCGAATTGGATGGTGATGGTGATTAGTTTTGCTCTCAAGCTGGATGGCGATGATGATTGTAATTATCTTTGCTCTCTAGGAGCAAAGGGAAGGAGTGTGAATTCTAGCCATTTATCTCCAGCTTCTTACAGATCTGGAGAAGAGTTTGTCCCCAGTTCTTTTCAAAAAGACAAGAACAACAGGACAGAATAACAGGGTTGGAAGGGACCTTGGAAGTCTTCTTATCCAACCCACTGCTCAAGCAAGAAATCCTACTACACCATTCCAGACAAACGGTTGTCCAACCTCTTCTTAAAGTCCTCCAGTGATGGAGCACACATTAAAAATGAAATTTAGTTGCTTCCTCTCAAAGTGTACACATACATAACACACATTTAAAAACATACTATATACAACATATGTATAGACCTACAGCCTTATATAAAAAGGGACGCGGTGGCTCAGTGGGTTGGGACGCTGAGCTTGTCGATCAGAAGATCAGCAGTTTGGCGGGTCGAATCCCGACTGCCGCATAACAGAGTGAGCGCCTGTTACTCGTCCCAGCTTCTGCCAACCTAGCAGTTCGAAAGCACGTAAAAATACAAGTAGAAAAATAGGGACCACTACAGTGGGAAAGTAACAGTGTTCCGTGCACCTTTGGCATCTAGTCATGCCGGCCACATGACCACGGAGACGTCCTCGGACAAGCGCTGGCTCTTCGGCTTTGAAACGGAGATGAGCACCGGCCCCTAGAGTCGGAAACGACTAGCACGCATGTGCGGGGGAACCTTTACCTTTACTTTACACCCTTATATATAAGTAGCATAGAAATATTAATCACTGTGCATCTTGAATACATCACAGAAGGAAGAAGCTTGAGAGTTCGCAAGGTTAATACCGAACAAAACTGTGACTGAATCTGGATGTTCTGCTTTGGATACCACGAAGGCTCCTCCCAGAAGGTAACAAGGAAAACAAGTTGTGGAGAGGATGTGTAGTGAGTGTCTCAGACTATCTTGTAAACCCTGCTCAAGCAATGCTTATATACCATGTCCTGGATGGGAGGGAGGGATCTGCCAATGATCTTTTCTGCCATCCTCACCCCTCTCTGTACCGCCTTCCTGTCTGAAGCAGGGATGCTTCCAAACTAGACCGTGATGCCGTATGACAGGATGCTCTCGATCGTCCCTCTGTAGAAAGTGATAAGGACAGGGGGAAGAAGAGGTGCTTTCCTCGTGCGACGCAGAAAATGCAGGCGCTGCTGTGCCCGCTTTACCAGTCTCTCTCGTTGTTGAGCGACCAGCCAGCCTACTTGTTAACTGCACCCCCCGGAATTTGATGCTGGTAACCATCTCCATCTCTAATAGCAAGGTTGTTGAGTGAATTCGGCTTCCCCGTTGACTTTGCTTGCCAGGTGATCGCATGTCCCTGCAACCTTGCAACTGTCATAAATGTGAGTCCGTTGCCAAGTATCTGAATTTTGATCACGTGACAAAGGTCGTAAGTATGAAAAGTGATCGTAAGTCACTCTTTTCAGCGCCGTTGCAACTTCAAACGGTATCTAAAATGAACTGTTGTAAGTTGAAGATTCCAGGGATAGAAAACAGCTCTCAGGACTACTAGCTATTGCTAAGAGTGATCTTCCATGACTTCAGGCCCCTTTAAAAGTCATTTAAATCAATAACCATCTCAAGGGGTGTCCACATCTTCTACAGCTTAATTACCCTTTATGTAGAGAAATAGTTCTTTAATAAGCCCTGAGCGGAGAAGGTGGCAGCGAATTCTAAAATACTGGGAAGGAGGAAGAACAAATGGACATCTTGTGTCCATCCCTTCCATCAAGTTCCTGCCTTACTTCCAGATAGAAAAGGCCAGTTGCAGTTCATTTTCCTGTCCTTTGCACTCTACTGAAGGAAAAGAAAATAAGTTTGGCACCCTTGACGGATCTGAGGGAGGACAGACCTAATCTTAGAACAGTTGGCAGGCCAAGCCTGAATTCAAAATTAATGCAAAATCTATTTAAGGTTTCTTTTTGACTTGAGTGGGAACTTGCCCTTCAGGTTTCAAAATACAGCAAGCGCCCAGGGCCGTCACTAAGTGGGCGGGCATTTGCAGATGTAGCATACATAAAATGATTTGGCAAACCCCACACATTTGTCTTGGATAAATCCCCCTGAATTCAGAGTACTTATTTCCAAAGAAATACGGGCCTCCCTCCTTCATGCACATTTTATTGCTAGAGGATCAGACAGATCTTTAGGATCCCTTAATTGACATTCATAATTCATTGTTCCATGATATTTAATCAGGCTAGCGTTTGCTGATGGTATTTGTGCAGTCTGAACGACAACAGCAAACAAATAACTCTTTGCATAACAAAACATTAAGGGTATGTGAGTGTGTGTGTGTGTTCAATTGTGCAATGAATTTCTAAAGGAGGTGGTGAGCTCTCATTTGCTGGATGTGTTCAAGTAAAGCAGTGTTTTTCAACAATAACAACTTTAAGATATATGGACTTCAACTCCCAGAAATCCCCAGCCAGCATGCTGGCTGGGGAATTCTGGGAGTTGAAGTCCATATATATCTTAAAGTTGCTGCAGTTGAGAAACACTGAAGTTAGGCAGCTATCTGTCAGAGATGCTTTAAGCAGGTTTTCTGATTTGAAACTATGACTTAGCCTAAGTCAGGGCTTTTCAACCTTTTCATCCATTGTATACCATTTTTAGGATCTGGCAACATCCGAGTACCACCAGTTGCCCAGCAAGGTGTCAAAAATTTGATGACCAAAAAAAAAAAAAAAGGAAAAAAGCGATCAAGTACAGGTAGTCCTCGACTTACAACTATTTGCTTAGTGACTGTTTGAAGTTACAATGGCACTGAAAAAAGTGCCCCCCCAAGCCACAACTGAGAAAGACACCTGCATGCCCGCCTAGTGGCGCTCTTCCTCCTGTCCGAGTTTTTCATTGTTGTGAGCATTTCTGTTGGGGATTGGTAGCAGGGGTGGGGATGGAGTGGGGGGTGTTTGGTTTTTATTCCCCCCCCCCTCTGCTGGGTGGTTGCAGCAGGTTTTGGTCACTTCACATGACCCTGGGACACTGTGACCGTCATAAATATGAATCAGTTGCCAAGCATCTGAATGTAAATCACAAGACCCTGGAGATGCTGCAACATTCCAGTTGATCGGTGCTTCTTCTGGGCTCAGCAGAAGCGCCAGGATCAGCGCCAGGTTCCAGCTGGAGCCTGGCACTGATCCTGGTGCTTCCGCTGAGCCCTGACAGCCCTGCAGCTCCAGCCGTCTCTCGCTCAGGCTTGTGCGGTGCTGCCACCGGTTCAGTTCATTCCCCTCCCCCGCTACCACTTTTCTAGGATGGTCGCGTACCACCTGCCAGGTGCCAATGTACCACAGGTGGTACCCGTACCATTGGTTGAAAAGCCCTGGCCTAAGAGACATGTCTCAATTCTACGACCGTGATAAACAACAAATCAATAACCAGCTTGAACAGAATCCATTTGGTTTATTTTTTATGTATCACAAAATATTTGCAATATGTAATGAATGGGTGTCAGAAAGGACGGGCAAGTATGTTAATTTCAAGTTTCTCAGATTGTTTGTGGTTCCCAAGTCAACTTCAGCCAGTTTCTGTGTTAATTTGCGATTGCTCTCCAAAATTTTCTTGTGAATACACAACCCCCCAAATACATATTTTTCAAAGTAAATACAGTGGATGTTTATGGATACATTTTTTTCTTATATCATTTACTATAGTGCACCCTTTTCTTTAATATTAGCATCAGCATATATCGGGCTCCAGCAATGAAAAGACAGAAGAGGAAAAAAAACACCAAGCTGGGGGGGGGGGGAAATGTGCAAAATGAATATACCAAAGTGTATTGCTTCGTGGTGAATATCAAAACAAAGCCATGATGCTGAAACGATTCATAACAAAAGCAAGCCGAACAGCCCTATTTTTGAAACCTCGCAGAGTCTAATCAGTGTGTGAAATTGGCTTATACTAAGAGGTAGCAACCAATCCGAATGCTCGGGCACTACAAATCCCATATTCCACAGAGCTCCTCCTTGCAAGTCCACCATCCAGAGCCTACTACATTCCTCCCTAGATCCCAAAATTCCCAAATCACGAGCATGGGACTGGACTAGAAGACCTCCAAGGACCTCTAATTTGCTTCCGGGTACAATTCAAGGTGCTGGTTGACACTTTTAAAGCCCTACATCTGTGGCGGCGAACCTATGGCACGTGTGCCACTGGTGGCACGCAGAGCCCTCTCTGCGGGCACACGCGCCGTCGCCCCAAGTTCTAGGCCTTCAACTGGGTTTTATCAAGCCTTTTCGCTTTAGGCCTCCGCCGCCGTGTGCAAAAAAAAAACAAAAAAGGTTTCATCAATCAATCAATTTCAACTTTTCACGGAAAAAAAAAGATCTCACAAAGTTGGAATTGATTGACTGAACTTTTTAGTCCCACCTACTCTGCCGTTACCACCACAGCCATGCCTACCCAGTGGGCCACGCCCACCAATAGGCCACGCCCACCCGGCATCTGACGATACATAAGTGGGTTTTGGGTTGCAGTTTGGGCACTTGGTCTCTAAAAGGTTCTCCATCACTGCCCTACATGGTTTGGGACCAGGTTATCTGAAGGACAGTCTGTCCCTGGTTACATCCACCTGAACTACCAAAGCAAGGAGGCAGGGAATGTTATGTATCCCCCTATCCTAAGGAGCTGCATCTGATAGGACCCAAAAGAAGGGTACCATCTCTGTGGTAGCTCTGGAACATCATCCCGCAGAGATTAAATTGGGTCCCCCACTTTGACAGTCTTTCGGAAGGCTCTGAAGACCTGGTTTGGCCAACAGGCCTGGGAAACCCAGAGTGGAATGGAACCCATCAAGTGGCTTCTTTGACTGATTGCAAGAGATTCCATAATGGCATCAACCAACAGACAGCGTAAAGAGAGAGGACCATTTTGCGCCCAAACAACCTCCCACTCAGATAACAATACACTGAAAAAAATGACACTGGAGAAAGTAAAGTCAGAGAGAACAATCGCAACACTTAGCATTTATTAATCGACGAAAGATATAATCCTTGGGGGGAGGAAAGCCATGGCAAATCTAGACAGCACACTAAAAAGCAGAGACGTCACCCTGCCAACAAAAGTGTGTGCAGTCAAGGCTATGGTCTTCCCAGTTGCAATGTATGGCTGTGAAAATTGGTCCATAAAAAAGGCTGAGCGCCAAAGAATGGAGGCCTTTGAACTATGGTGCTGGAGAAGACTCCTGCAAGTCCCTTGGACTGCAAAGCAATCAAACCGGTCAGTCCTAGAGGAGATCAACCCTGACTGCTCTTTAGAAGGTCAGATCCTGAAGCTAAAACTCAAATACTTTGGCCACCTAATGAGAAGGAAGGACTGGAGAAGAGCCTAATGCTGGGAAAGATCGAGGGCAAGAGAAGAAGGGGACGACAGAGAAGGAGGTGGCTGGATGGAGTCACTGAAGCAGGAGGCGTGAGCTTCAATGGACTCCAGAAGATGGTAGAGGACAGGAAGGCCTGGAGGAACGTTGTCCATGGGGTCGCGATGGGTCAGACACGACTTCGCAGCTAACAACAACATTGTTTTTGTGCTTAGAATGCAGCAGGCTAACTCACTGTTCACTGCCAGGAGTTCGAGTCTGACCGGCTCAAGGTTGACTCAGCCTTCCATCCTTCTGGCGATGGTTAAACGAGGACCCGGATTGTCGGGGCCAATAGGCTGCCTCCGTAAACTGCTTAGAGTGGGCTGTAAAGCCCTACAAAGTGCTATGTCACTCTTTTATTATTGTATATTGGGTTCTTCTTTTATTTTATTTGGTAAACCTCACCGAGTCAGAGCGGGCAGCCATCTAAATTTTCTTAAATAAATGAACCAGGTCCCTTTCAACTCTTATTATTCTATGTTCTATAAGAAGTGGAATTAGGTTTCTGGAAGCACTCCCCCTTCGTTATTATCTTAATTAACGGATCAGGAAAAAGAGGGAAAGAAACATAAAAAAAAACGAAGCGAAGGGAAAACTGAGCGCAGCACCCATGTTCTATTTCCAGCTGTTTCTGTCACTTTATTTCTCAAATGTGCTGCGGGGGAAAAAAAAGGGACGGCACGCAGGTGAGAAGCAGGTAGGAACCATTTCCCAAACATCACAAGTGGAGTCTTCTGAGAAGAACGTTTGTGAAGTGGGTTATATGCTCCTGGATCTAGGTTATTGCTGTGAGCAAAGCAACAAGGCAGTAGCTTCCCTTTGTCTAGTTCAGAAGCATGGCTGTCTTTCTGGCTTGGTAGGATCTTGGACACCTTCAGAAAGTGGCTTTTGGGCGAGACTTACCTAGTTTAAGGGAGGCGGTGGCTCAGTGGGTTAGGACGCTGAGCTTGTCGATCAGAAGGTCGGCAGTTTGGCGGGTCGAATCCCGAGTGCCGCGTAACAGAGTGAGTGCCTGTTACTCGTCCCAGCTCCTGCCAACCTAGCAGTTCGAAAACACGTAAAAATGCAAGTAGAAAAATAGGGACCACTACGGTGGGAAGGTAACAGCGTTCCGTGCGCCTTTGGCGTCTAGTCATGCCGGCCACCTGACCACGGAGACGTCCTCGGACAAGCGCTGGCTCTTCGGCTTTGAAACGGAGATGAGCACCGGCCCCTAGAGTCAGAAACGACTAGCACGCATGTGCGGGGGAACCTCTACCTTTACCTAGTTTTAAAATGGCCGCCATGGGCAGTATCCCTACAAACCAACAGGTGGTCCTCGATGTACGACCACCAGAATTGAGCCCAACACTTCCATGGCTAAGCCAGATAGTTACGTGAGTTTTGCCCCATTTTGCAACCTTTCTTGCCGCATGTCAAATTTCCGACATACGGGCTTTTCAAGTGACTCTGAGGCATTGTTTACCTTAAAAGTCCTTTATTTAGCCTAATACACCGGCAAATGCTTGCTCGAAGGAAGCTGGAATCTGAAATCTCCGCCCCCTTGCACAATATATTAAACACAATTCTCCACCTTTCTAATTTTGTCATTAATCATATTCTCCAATTAATTTAAAGATTCAGTTTCCCTTCTGTTAGAAAACCCGCCAAGTTCTTATCTTCTTTAATCTCGTGGCCTTGAGGTACAATCCTCCTCTTCCCTCCTCCCATCCTTAACTCAATCTCTTAAAGCAATACACAAGTTTAACATATGAAATAGCTACTTCTTCACCTCTTGTCAAGCAATAACATTCGATGTTAGCAGCGTTGACACCGCAATTGTTAATGCAAATCACCGCAGTTGTTAAGTTAGCGACACGGTTGTTAAGTGAATCTGGCTTCCCCATTGACTTTGCTTGTCAGAAGGTCACAAAAGGTGATCAGGTAACCCCCGGGACACGGCAACCGTCATGAATATGAGCCAGTGGTCAAGCGTCCGAAGGTCATAAGAGTGAAAAATGGTACAAGTCATTTTTCCCAGTGCCATGGATAACTTCGAACAGACACTTGACGAATGGTTGAAAGTCGAGAACTAACTGTATTTGGTACAAGGCAGATCAGTCCCTCTTCTTGGGACATGTGTGGAGTCCATTGGGGCATGTGTGGAGTTCAAAACCATCCATTAAAGTAGTGACCTTCTGAACAAATTCAGGCTGTTGTACTAAACTACAGAGAGGCGCTGGCTAGTGTGAGATCGCAACTACTTCCAAGTCATTTTTAAGGACATCTATCCGGCCCTAACAAATACTGGTATGATGCAACACAAAATAACAATGACATTTATATAATTGAATGGATCTTTAAAAACAATGTGTCAGCTGGAACAAAGAACCATCAGGAATCTAGGCCTGTTCTAGATCTACTCTCGACATTTGAGCATTTAATGCTGGATCCTGGCAACTGAATCACAGAATCACAGGGACCTTGGAGGTCTGTTAGTCCAACCCCTGCCCAAGGCAGTAGTGCCTATACCATCCCAATGCAATGGTTGTCCAATCTTGAAAACTTCCTGTGATGGAACACCCACAACAAGAGGAGGAAAGGTTTTCCCATTGATTGTTCTCACTGTCGGGAAATTCCTTCTTATTTCCAGGTTGGGTCTCCCTTGGACAAGCTTCCACCTATTGCTTCTTGTTCTGCCCTCAGGTTTTATGGAGAATAAATCGATGTTCCAGCATCTGAGGGGCTGCCACAAGGCAAAAGGAGTCAGGTTGTTCACCAGAACACCAGAGGGAAGGACGAGAAACAAGGGTTGGAAACTGTTCAAGGAGAGAAGCAACCTGGAACTAAGGAGAAACTTCCTGACAGTGAGGACAATCAACCAGTGGAACAGCTTGCCTCCAGAAATCGTGGGCACTCCATCACTGGAGATTTTTAAGAAGAGTCTAGACAATCACCTGTCTGAGATGGTGTGTAGGTTCTCCTGCTAGATCAGGGGGCTGGACTTGAAGACTTCCAGGGTCCCTTCCAGCTCTATTCTATTCTATTCTATTCTATTCTATTCTATTCTATTCTATTCTATTCTATTCTATTCTATTCTATTCTATTCTATTCTGTTCTATTCTTAAATTCCATATTCTATTCCACTCTACGCTACTCTACTCTACTCTACTCTACTCTACTCTATTCTATTCTATTCTTAAATTCCATATTCTATTCTATTCTATTCTATTCTATTCTATTCTATTCTATTCTATTCTATTCTATTCTATTCTTAAATTCCATATTCTATTCTATTCTATTCTATTCTATTCTATTCTATTCTATTCTATTCTATTCTTAAATTCCATATTCTATTCTATTCTATTCTATTCTATTCTATTCTATTCTATTCTATTCTGTTCTATTCTTAAATTCCATATTCTATTCTATTCTGTTCTATTCTTATATTCTATTCTATTCTATTCTTAAATTCCATATTCTGTTCTATTCTATTCTATTCTATTCTATTCTATTCTGTTCTATTCTATTCTTAAATTCCATATTCTATTCTATTCTGTTCTATTCTTATATTCTATTCTATTCTATTCTATTCTATTCTATTCTTAAATTCCATATTCTGTTCTATTCTATTCTATTCTATTCTATTCTATTCTAGTCTAGTCTAGTCTAGTCTAGTCTAGTCTAGTCTAGTCTAGTCTACTCTATTCTATTCTTAAATTCCATATTCTATTCTATTCTATTCTATTCTATTCTATTCTTAAATTCCATATTCTGTTCTGTTCGATTCTATTTTATTCTATTCTATTCTTAAATTCCATATTCTATTCTACTCTATTCTATTCTATTCTATTCTATTCTATTCTATTCTATTCTATTCTATTCTATTCTATTCTATTCTTAAATTCCATATTCTGTTCTGTTCTGTTCTGTTCTATTTTATTCTATTCTATTCTATTCTATTCTATTCTTAAATTCCATATTCTGTTCTGTTCTGTTCTATTTTATTCTATTCTATTCTATTCTATTCTATTCTATTCTATTCTATTCTATTCTAGTCTAGTCTAGTCTAGTCTAGTCTAGTCTAGTCTAGTCTAGTTTACTCTATTCTATTCTTAAATTCCATATTCTATTCTATTCTATTCTATTCTATTCTATTCTATTCTATTCTATTCTATTCTATTCTATTCTACTCTACTCTACTCTACTCTATTCCTTCTTGCCTATGAAAGCAAGTGTTTCAAGTATTGGAAGACAGTTATCATGTCACCTTCTTCATAAGATTAAACATACCTAGTTCCTTTGCCTTATGGATTGCTGCTCGTTTCTATGTCTTCTTCTACCTTGGCCTGAACTGTGACATTATCTGCAGCTGCACCCATACCAACTCTATTCTGGAACCCCTTATCTTGACCCACAATGCTTTGGTGCAGAATTGCTAGGGCATTGTGGGCAGTTTCAACTGGCAGTTCCAAAGCTGTCTGCCTGTCTCATTCATTAAACCAAAATCTTTTCATGGAGGGGCCTGATCTGAAGCTGGGGGCCACCATGTTTGGCCCTGTTCACCTTCTATAGTTTCTGGACTCAGGCGGTTTCTAGATCTTATAAATAGGTAAATAGATAAAAGTCAGTTCTGGAAGCCTCCAGGACCCTCCAGCAATTGCCAGCAATGTGCATTTCTTACTACAATGAAAGGAAAAAGATAACCAGACCAAACAGGAATATTAACATTATTTAATTGTATGCCGCTTAGTTTTGTTCCAATGGAAGCAGCAGGGAAGCCCGTAAAACAGATAGACAGTGAGTGAGTGAGCGATAAATGTTCCTGCCCTAGCATATTACAGGGAAGCAGAAAGCTGCAGCAAAATGGACAATTTGCAAGTCAGTGAATGACTCCAATTCCCAAAGGTTAACTAACAGAGTAAAGTATTTTTTTCCCCTGTGCCTAAAGAACTATGTAGAAAGGGAGAAAAAAGCTGGGAAAATTGACTCCATGTAAAAAGATCCGCATTTCAGCTTCGCTTCTGTTATGAAAACCAATTCTTGTGCTCAGCGTGTGCTCTGAGGCACCTCAATCTAATATTCAGTATGTTCGTTTCTTCCTGCACAAACATTTTGCACCCACTTCGGCCATCTCACTTTAGGCAAGACAGAGGGGGAAGGCTGACCAACATTCGGCAGTCCTCACTTAACAATTCATTTAGCGACCATTCAAAGTTACGACAGCACTGGAAAGCAGTGCTTTACGGCCAGTCCTCAGACTTACAACCCTTGCATAATTATAACCCTTACATAATTGTGATTCGGGCACTTGGCAACTGCTGTGGATTTGCGACAGTCACGGCATCCGGCAGCCACACGATCAGAGTTTGCGACCTTTGCAGACGACTTCGGAGAAGCAGGAGGTGGGAAGCTGCAGTCACGAAGGCGGTCTCTCTTTACAACCACTTGCCCTTTTTTTCCAGAAACCCCCTACGACCAGGCGGAACCGTTTCAGCTCCTAAAAAATGGGCTTCTCCAATTCTGCCTGTACTGTCTTCTTTGTTTGTCTTAAAAAAAAACCAACTGCCGTAAGCATCAAATGCTGTTTTCTAACTTGGGGTAATTTCTCATATTTCTCTGATATTAGTAGTTGGGAAAAAAATCCCCTGTATGGAAAAGGGGAAGTTTACTACAGCTCATTCTATTCCTTTCATTCATTCAAAAGAGCATCAGAACAAGCGAAGTATTTCACTCACACCTTTCTCTTATGTCCACCCATCCTGGGAAATTCTACCTCAAGAGCTTCACAACCACTGGTGCAGAGATCCTGTGTTATTGCAGCAGAGTGTCAACACAAGCTTTCAAAAGTGGTAAGTCAACTGCCCAATGTACAGTGAAATTAGTGGCAAATCTTAGGTGACCAAACTCAAGAGGAGCTCAATTCTCTGTAGCTAACAAAACAGCTTCACCTTCCTCTCTGCTCTCTTTATCCTCTATGGGAAGAATCCAGGGAAAGAAATATTTGGGGGGATATTAAAAAGGTAGACAGGGACGCGGTGGCTCAGTGGGTTAGGACGCTGAGCTTGTCGATCGGAAGGTCGGCAGTTTGGCGGGTCGAATCCCGAGTGCCGCGTAACAGAGTGAGCGCCTGTTACTCGTCCCAGCTTCTGCCAACCTAGCAGTTCGAAAGCACGTAAAAATGCAAGTAGAAAAATAGGGACCACTCCGGTGGGAAGGTAACAGCGTTCCGTGCGCCTTTGGCGTCTAGTCATGCTGGCCACATGACCACAGAGATGTCCTCGGACAAGCGCTGGCTCTTCGGCTTTGAAACGGAGATGAGCACTGGCCCCTAGAGTCGGAAACGACTAGCACGCATGTGCAGGGGAAACTTTACCTTTTACCTTAAAAAGGTAGACTATTATATTTTCCCAAAGGATCTTCAAGGCAGAAACCAACACACACGCACCCCGAGTCTCTCTGCCCCAAACAGAAACCAGGTCTGCAGAAATGCAGATGTGATAATCTTCTCGGAAAGATTGGAGCCAGGAAGCTTGGATTAGAAAGACAAAGATTCCCTAGAATCAACCATCCCCCACACAAAATAATCCAACAGTCATTAACCACAGCCCCAGAGAAACAGGATATGGCCTTTGGGACATAATAGGATTAACTCACCACCATCAGAATACCAGAAAGGCACACTCGGACTCAGGTCAAAGTTCATGCCACAGGAAGAACTCCAAACAAAAGCTCAATAAGGCATAAAAACTCATCACTCCCTACTACATGTGGTCAGTGTTTCCCCAGAGCTATCTTTCTATCTGGCTCTCCTCTTCAATAAACTACAAACTTCTTTCTAAAGCCGTCTCCATTTTGATTATTCCCAGCTTGGACTGGACCCTGATGAAGATTTTGCTTTCTATACCTCCCTTCCCCCAGCATAGAGTTTCTCAACCTCAGCAACTTTCAGATGTCTAGACTTCAACTCCCAGAATTCCTCAGGAATAAATGGACTCTAGAATAGTAACGTGTAACTCAACTATTTCTCACCCCTGCATAAAAACAACAGCTCAGTTAAATTTACGCCTGCTTTTTCTCTAGAGTTTTGAGCAATTGTTGAACAAGGAGCTCCTCCAGAGTCTGAGGATGGAGATTTTATAATTACAATTCTACATTTCAGCCAATAACAGCTTTATTAAACAGTGATGGGGGGTCCTTGGTGTTCTCTGAGCTTGGTTGTTTTCTTCAAGACATTTCATTACCCTACTAGGTAACATCATCCAGGTCAACAGGGAGTGGGATTTACTTCCCTACTAGCACAGATGATGTTACCTACTTTGGGCAATGAAAAGTCTGCAGGAAAACAATCAAGCTCAGAGAGCACAAGAATCCCTCAATTTAACCTTAAGCTACAAATACTCTGTTCTATCGATAAACATCTAATCTTACAAAAAATACTGACTTGTAAGGATCAGGAGCAATTCAGCAAAGCTTGGTCCTTATTTTGAGACTTGCTTTTCTCAGAGGTCACCAAACAGCTATGCCACAGATGCAAAACAATAAAACTGTCCCCACCAGAAAACTTTCTTGAATATTTGAAATCAAAGGGGAAAAAAACCCCGAAAGCAGTTTTCAAAGCCCAGCTGAGAAAGTAGAGGGGGGACAATCTTAATTCTGAAGGAAACGTAATCCGTAGCTAGGGTGTAACACAGCACCAAATGGAAAGAGCTTTGCAATAACAAAACTCAGAGAACCAGAAAAGTGGTTATGCTTCAGGACATAAATTTCCCTCCTTCTCCACCACCCCTTTTGTCTTTCTTTCGCAGCCCTGAAGCTGTCGTCGTTGGCATGCAGGGGCTGAAAACTGGTGCACAATTTCTTGCCTCTTCCAGGTGAGAAATACAGATGTCCCAAAATGGGTCTCAAATAATTCAAAGGGGGTGGGGAGAACAGAGACTTGCAGAGGATTGGAAGTTTTCGTTTAAAAGGATGAAAAGAGTGCTGTTCTGTCTCAACGCAAGCTCTGGCCTTTTCATATGAGCTGTCACGTCACGATCCATGTACCAAAGGAGCACAGCTTGGATTGCAATGGCATGATGCTGTTGGCACCATCTGATCTCCCCTTGAACTTCCCCACATAATGCCTCTGCCCATCCCCACAAATACACTGGTGACCCGAGTTCAGGTATTTTGTGCCATTGCCCTGTCCTCAAGTCTCCTCCATCTCCTCTTCTTCTCCTCCTCCTCCCCCTCCTCCATCTCCTCCATCTCCTCTTCTCCTCGCCCTCCTCCTCCTTCCCACACACCTACAAAAGCAGCTTCTTCTTCTTCCTCCTCCTCTTCTCTTTCTCATACACTTAAAAAACCTATCTAAAAGGTAAAGGTAAACGTTCCCCCGCACATGCGTGCTAGTCGTTTCCGACTCTAGGGGCCGGTGCTCATCTCCGTTTCAAAGCCGAAGAGCCAGCGCTTGTCCGAGGACGTCTCCGTGGTCATGTGGCCGGCATGACTAGACGCCAAAGGCACACGGAACGCTGTTACCTTCCCACCGTAGTGGTCCCTATTTTTCTACTTGCATTTTTAGGTGCTTTCGAACTGCTAGGTTGGCAGAAGCTGGGACGAGTAACAGGCGCTCACTCTGCTACGTGGCACTCGGGATTCGACCTGCCAAACTGCCGACCATCTGATCGACAAGCTCAGGGTCTACTTCTACTTCTACTCTACTTCTCCTCTTTTCTTTCTTCTTCTCCTCTTTCCCACATACCTCAAAAGCACACTTTTCCCACAAGGTTTCCACGATTTTGGCCACCACTGTAGCCACAATAATAGGTTCTTCTTCATCTTCCTCCTCTTCCTCTCTTTCCCATACTCTTACAGAAACAGCTGCTGCTTCCTCTTCTTTTTCTTTTCTTTCTTCCTTTCCTCTTTCCCACACACCCACAAAAACACATTGTTTCTCCTCCTTCCTTTTCTCCTTCTCCCTTCTTCTCTTTCTTCCTCTTCTCTTTCCCCCCCCCACCCCCCCCACCTACCATGAACCATTTCATCCAGGTTGAACCAGGCAGCTCCTACAATCTATTTACAAGCGAGGCCGCTGTCTGGGATTCTGCAAGGTGTAAATTTTTAAAGATTTAATGAATGTGAATCCTCTGCCTTCTCCACTGGCACTCTCATTCTTCCACCATATGTTTTGCCTTTTACACCTGTGCAATTTTTCCCCCAGCTGGCTCTCTCTTTAAACTGTTTTACCTTTCTAAAGTGGTACAAGTATTAATATTTGGAAAACAAGATTGCTGCAGTCTAAGCAGCAATTCTCCACAGTTTATTTACTGCAAGCAATTCCCCAGGCTCTGTGAACAACAAGTGTGAATGAATTCAGTGGGATTGCACTGAAATCCTATACAAGTAGACATTTCCAGTAAGTACGGGATACTTTAAAATGTATGGAAGGGATGTTTCAAAGATGCCATGAATGAATCTCGCGTCTTAAGAGTATGAGAATATTGGTATTATATCTCAATCAGATCCAACAGTGATTGGTTAAACATGACTAGCCAATCAGAGATCCCTTAGGACAATATTTAAACAATCTTCTTCTGTTCAAGAGTTACTCTACTCCAAGAAACAGAAAAAGAAATGGGAGGGATGGTGACTAAACCATTCATTCATTCATTCATTCATTCATTCATTCATTCATTCATTCATTCATTCATTTCCCACCTTTATTGCTTTTATAAATAACTCAAGGTGGTGAATACAGGTAATCTTCTCCTTCCTTTTTTCCCCACAATAACATCCCTGTGAGAAGGGTTGGGCTGTGGGACAGTGACTGACCCAAAATTACCCAGATGGCTTTCATGCCTAAGGTGGGGCTAGAATTCACCATCTCCTGGTGATTGGCCCAAAGTCACCCAGCTGGCTTTTATTCCTAAGGCAGAACTACAACTCACCATCTCCTGGTGATTGACCCAAAGTCACCCAGCTGGCTTTTATTCCTAAGGCAGGACTAGAACTCACCATCTCCTGGTGATTGGCCCAAAGTCACCCAGCTGGCTTTTATTCCTAAGGCAGAACTACAACTCACCATCTCCTGGTGACTGACCCAAAGTCACCCAGCTGGCTTTTATTCCTAAGGCAGGACTAGAACTCACCATCTCCTGGTGACTGGTCCAAAGTCACCCAGCTGGCTTTCATGCCCAAAGCAAGACTAGAACTCACAGTCTCCTAGTGACTGGACAAAGTCACCCAGCTGGCTTTCCTGCCTAAGTTGGAGCTAGAACTTATGTAATTGAAATTAGATAAATCAGAGCTGATATGATTACCCACATCAATCAATTCTTTACTGTAGTCAGCTGCAATAATGAGGATTGCCAAAGCAGCCATGAAGTTAGCAAACATTCCCCCAGCTTCAAAAACCAAGAGAGAACCCTCTAATGACCCTGGTAAACCAGGGTGTCTCCATCCTTTGGGGTGGCTGGGGAACTGTGGGAATTGAAGTTCACAAGTCTTAAAGTTGCCAAGGTTGGACACCCCTGCTGTAAAGTCTTCAACACTATCACAACAGGGAACCAGGAACAACTGCAAAGGTGAAATTTAGTTAAGGAACAGCGGTTTGAATAAACGTCACAAAACAGAACAACACACTACAATATTAGGCGCTCTCTCTCTCTCTCTCTCTCTCTCTTTCCCTCTCTCTTTCATTATTAAGCTTCTGCTATTATCTAAAATAAGGGATGCAGTGACTTAGTGGGTTAGGACTCTGAGGTAGATCAGAAGGTCGGCAGTTTGGTGGGTTGAATCCCGAGTGCCGCATAACAGAGTGAGCGCCTGTTACTCGTCCCAGCTTCTGCCAACCTAGCAGTTCGAAAGCACGTAAAAATGCAAGTAGGAAAATAGAGACCACTACGGTGGGAAGGTAACAGCGTTCTGTGCACCTTTGGCGTCTAGTCATGCCGGCCACATGACCACGGAGACGTCCTCGGACAAGCGCTGGCTCTTCGGCTTTGAAACGGAGATGAACACCGGCCCCTAGAGTTGGAAACAACTAGCACGCATGTGCGGGGGAACCTTTACCTTTTATTATCTAAAAGCTGCCCCACTGGACTTTTCAGACTTTTACAGAAGATCCAACTTTCTACCTGCAAAATTACTGGCAGATCTCTGTAATTTACAATGTTTATTTTCCAGCTCTTTACTTCTGTTGAAACAGCTGTTCCTCGACTTAAAATCATTACAGGGGAGGGGGGGGAACAGCCTGCAGCTACTACTATTGTGAACGTTAAATAAAACTTCTGTGGGTTTCCTAGGAATTGTCACAAGCAGTGGGGAATGAATTATATTCATTTTCCTTTCTTCGGGTACCATCAGGCAAATGGCACACGCAAACACAAAGGAGGTGCGCCCAAATATACTGCTGCACATTTAAACGATCACAATTTATAGTTCTTGGGGGATAAATGGGAGAGAGCAACAGAAAACAAGCAGAGATCGAGGGGGGCGGGGGAAAGACTTGCCTTCCCAAAGCTTGGCAAAGTTGAACAAAAGAATAAGTCATGCCTTAGGGATATTACTGGCTCGTGAAATATCAAGCAGGCTGCCAAACCTGCGTATCCATAATAAACAGACTTAATAAAAAGAACAGCACAATGCAGGGAAAACTCACAAAATTGAGGAAAACCTGTGTGCAGGTTTTCCCAGCATGTTTCCAGCTACTGAACAGTTGGAGAATTACAATTTTCCTGATGTAGTGTTTCTAGAGAGTTTGGGATTCTTCTGAAACCTCTTTGGGTGGTCTCAAAGAGAAGAAGAAAGGAGCTTTTCTCTGAGATATTTGACTCCTAGCTAATGTCGTGGAGAGTGTTGTTTTACCACCATTCCCACAGGTAGCCCTCAAGCTATAACCACCTGTTTAGTGATTGTCTGAAATAACCACCACCACTGAAAAAGTTGCTAAAAATTGGTCTTCGCGCTTACCACCGATGCAGCATCCCCACAGTCACACGGTCAGAATTTTAGCATTCGGCAACCGGTGTATATTTACAATGGTTGCAGCATCCTAGCATCATGCAACAGCCATTAATAACCTTCCCAGCCAACATCCGACAAGCAAAGTCAAGGGGAGAAGCACTTTCAGCCATCACAGCATCCCTGTCAAGACTGAACTGCCTGCTAGCTTCTGTTGCTAACCAACTTGCCACAGAAAAGGGCAAAGAGGGTTAGAAAGGAAATGGAATTCCAAGAAGCTGCTCACAGCCCATGAAAGCCTGCAAGAATGCCAAGGTCACTAATGCAGGTGCTGGACAGAGAAGTGGACTGTTCCCATAACAAAAAGAAGTATTACTATTGGACAACGTGAACACCCGGTGGGTGGGGGCAAGGGAATCTATTTCGAACTAAGCATTTTTTCCAGCGGGGAAAACCAGAGCTGGTTTTGCACCTTTCCAAGGTGGTGTATCCAATAAAGCTTATCTTTTACGGCACTCAATTGCCCTGAGGATTCCTTCTTTTGGGTTCGCTGGTCGGACAGTTGGCAATCCCCATAGAGACCTGATTAAAATTTGGTTGCTTGGCAACCAGCATGCATTCACCACGGTAGCAGAGTCCAACGTCATTGGCCACCTTTCCAGCTGGCTTCTGGCAAGCAAAATCAGTGGGGCAAACTGGATTTGGCCAACCACTGCATGATTCCATAAACGACTGCAGCGAATCGCTGAACAACCATGGCGTAAAAAGTCATCAAATTGGACACAACTCATTTAACAACCATCTTGCTAAGCAAAGGATATTGTAAGTCAAGGACTACCTGTACTCTGCTTCCAGGATAAGAGAAGGGACCATTTGGGCCATCCAATTCATCCTCCTGGTCAGGGCAGGAAAACACTGTCAGGAGATGTCAATGTTTGAGGACCTTCAGAGAAGGGAACCCACCACGTCCCTGGATACTTAGTTCTAATGCTGAATAAATTCTTACTGTTGGGAAAAATGTCCATAATATTCAACTGTGGTCTGCTATCCTTCAACTTAAACCATTGTTCCTTAGCCTACATTCTGAGAGAATTGCAAAAAAGCATAGCCTTAGTAACTTTCCTTTCCTTGAACATTACTATGATGTTCCTCTTCTACAGGTGGTAGTCCTCGACTTATGACCGCAATTGAGCCCAAAATTTCTGTTGCTAAGCGAGGCAGTTGTTAAGTAAGTTTTGCCCCATTTTATGACCCTTCTTGCCACAGTTGTTAGGTGAATTGCTGCAGTGATTTAAAATAGTAACATGGTTGTAAAGTGAATCTGGCTTCCCCAGGCCTGTCAGAAGGTCACAAAAGGTGATCACATGACCCCGGAACACCGCAACCATCATAAATACGAATCGGTTGCCAAACATCCGCATTTTGATTACATGACCATGGGGGATGCTGCCACGTAAGTGTGAAAAGTGGTTATAAGTCACTTTTTTCAGGGCTGTTATAACTTTGAATGATCACTAAATGAATGACTAACTATATTTCTCCTCACAAAGCGAACTATCTACCCTGTTTTCTTCAAGGACTTCACTCCCATTGCCCTTGTTTTCAACTGTTTCAGTTAAGTCTGAATCCTTGCCTGTCGAGAACCAACATCATTTTCAATTTTCTTTTTTTGCTAAGAAGACTGACCTCCTGGTGAAATCCTCATAGGTCAAATGCAGAGTTTTTGTGCTTAGCTTCAGGACTAGAGAATCAAGTTCTATATGCGGGTGTCCAGTTTTTCATTGTATCATAAACCTTCAGGTAGACTTGCTCCCCGCTTCCCCCAGGCTTCCTACGAGTCTGATTAAATTCTTTCTGAAGACTTTACTTAGACTGAAAAATACAGCAGACAAAGAAGTCCCTGGCTGAGAGAGAGTATCATCTATCTGTCTATATCTGTCTGTCTATCATCTCTCTCTGTGTCTGTCACACAGAGAGAGATGATAGACAGACAGATATAGACAGATAGATGATACTCAGACAGATAGATGATAAGACCGATATAGATATACATAAAGGTAAAGGTTCCCCCACACATGCGTGCTAGTCGTTTCCGACTCTAGGGGCCAGTGCTCATCTCCGTTTCAAAGCCAAAGAGCCAGCGCTTGTCCAAGGACGTCTCCGTGGTCATGTGGCCGGCATGACTAGACGCCAAAGGCGCACGGAACGCTGTTCCCTTCCCACCGTAGCAGTCCCTATTTTTCTACTTGCATTTTTACGTGCTTTCGAACTGCTAGGTTGGCAGAAGCTGGGATGAGTAACAGGCACTCACTCTGTTACGCGTCACTCGGGATTCGACCCGCCAAACTGCCGACCTTCTGATCGACAAGCTCAGCGTCCCAACCCACTGAGCCACTGCGTCCCTTATAGATATACATACATACATACATACATACATATACAATACATATACTGTACATATACATATGCATATACTGTACATACATATACATACACACATGTAAAAGAAATAAAGACTTCCTCCATTCTGTTCAAAAAACTAAGTAAGCTCAAAATCACCACAAAAGAAACTGAATTTAAAAACAAATACCTTCAATATGAGATAGAAAAAAGTGGAAAAATGAAACTTTGAGGAAGTGGAAAATAGGTGTTTTTTTCAGATTATTATTTACAATGCTGGCTCTTGCTTTGCAGAATTTAATGTGCTTTAATTGCACTTCCAGTTTATAGTAAGTAACAGAGAAAGGAACACAATATCCTATATGAGCTGTAGTCTCAGAACCCTTTACTATTATACCTAGAGACTATCTTGCAAGTATCCAGAAATTTCTCAGTAAGTGCATCAAGATCAGAGGAATTTTCATTTTTTTTTCTTCAGAGACAAAAATCCTTTTCAGATACCAGAACACAAAGAATGGGTCTAGAAACAGGTCTTCAAACTCGGCCCCTTTATGACTCACGGACTTCAACTCCCAGTATTCCTCAGCCAGGCACGCTGGCTGAGGAATTCTGGGAGTTGAAGTCCATGAGACATAAAAGGGCCGAGTTTCTAGACCAATGTTTCTTTTTTTCTTTTTTTTATAAAGGATTTTATTGAATTTTATAGGGTTAGAGATAAAATAGGATCGGGTTAGGGATTAGGGTTTAGGGTGGAGTTGGGATCAGGATTGGGGTTGGGATTAGGACAGGGTTGGGATCAACATTGGGGTTGTCCCCCAATAACACTTTCATTCAGAAACCAGAAAAGATTGCAAAGGACCATTGATTAGATTGCAGCATAGAAGCCTTCAAGAGTCTGGTCAATTAAAGTTCAATACTAAATTAATGTAATTCACAAGGGGTTGGACTTGGGAATGTTTGTGGGAACACAACTCTAAACTAATGACACATTTAACTCCATCCGCCAGCTCTTCCTGCTCTTCTCCTACTACACCATCAGGGTTATAAGTTTAGATAAAACTAATAATTTTGCAGGTATCCAAAATCATGTCACTTACTACCATATCTCTTTTCTAATTCTTCCCCTCTTTTTAATGCTTTTCTTCTTTCCCACGTTAAGAATGATCAATCTGGGCTTTCATTTCACCAAGAGAACAACAGCGTAAACGAAACGAAATCACTAAGTATAATATAAACAATATAAGGGTCTTTTACTGTTTGAATCACAAATGGAATCAGTCATATTTGACTAAAGAAAGAGGGTTGAGATTTCTGTCCTGTACATTTTCACACATATTTTTTTCACGCATATTTCCAACTGAGACAGTCGAGTGGTTTTTCACTGACGTTTTGCTAATGAATTCACACCTAACACCGGCAATCGACTCAGAGGTGCTAATTGAGCAAGCAAAATGTGTTGGAAAATGGGTGAAAATTTGTCACCGAAAAAAAAATTACTAAGATTTTGAAATTTTCTAAGAAATCACCGACAACCCCATGACATAACAAGCCAGATACTCTACTGTAATTTTGTTCCCATGTTTTCTCTGCAGGAGAAGAGCACGGCAGCCACAAAGATGAAGGACCGTTGCAATCACAGTAAGGAAATTAAAAAAACAAAGTTTGGGGGTTTGCTTGGTTATTAGTGGAATCGGTGGAACAACCTGCCTCCAGAAGCTGTGAATGCTCCAACACTGGACGATTTTAAGAAGAGATTGGACATCCATTTGTCTGAAATGGTATAGGGTTTCCTGCCTGAGCAGGGGGTTGGACTAGATGACCTCCAAGGTCCCTTCCAACTTTATTATTATTATCCACATACAGAGTACAAAAAAAACACACACCCCCATTTCTCCTGTAACTCATGTATTAAAAGAAGCAACTGCTTTCTCAATTCACTATGAAGGTTACCTGATATCAGCTGATGATACCTACCTTTTTTATTTTTATTCTTTTAAAGATGTTTATTTGTTAGGATTTCAGTGTTTTAAAGCCACCCAGGGTCATTTGCTAAAAGGATGGGTGGCAAATAAATTCAACAAATAAATAAACTTTATTTGGATCAGGGCCGGGGTTCCTAGTGTCCTGTCCTTCACAAAAGTAAAGACACCAGGACTTTCCAATGAGAAGTCCTGGAGAGAGCGAAAAATAAGGGCTCTGCTCATCCCATATCTCATGCCATATAAGTTCAGAGATGTTCAGAGATTTTGGCAGGGGGATAAAGCAGAACGTTCTGAATCAGGGGCCTTCAAAGTTGGCCCTTTTATGACTTGTGGACTTCAACTCCCAGAATTCCTCAGCCAGGCGTGCCTGGCTGAGGAATTCTGGGAGTTGAAGTCCACAAGTCATAAAAGGGCCCAAGTTTGAAGGCCCCTGTTCTGAATTAAAGGTAAGGATGTTTCAGTTGCATATTCTATTCTGTTTGTGTGGGGAAATGAGTATTTAAGTAAGAGGTTGTTTTAAAAAGCCCAAAGATCATTTTCGTTCATCTGCCCAGGCGAAAGGCAACAGATACAGCGGGTGAGGTCTGCATAATAAAAAGACAAGATGGCGGCCACAGCAGTGTACAATCTCTTCTCTGTGTGTATCGCGGATGTATTCCTATAACAAAGGTTCAGGGGGTTCAACTGAGCAGCCACGGGAACCATTTTAATTTAATGTATGCAACTCCAGATGGTCTTCAATTTAAAAGAACAACAAAAGAGAAAAGAAATCACAGGTAGCACACCCACTCTGCCTGATCTCAACAGACAAGAGAAATGGCTGGAGGGAGATGGTTTCTCATGTAACCAGTCTCTATAATATGAAAAACTTTAACGGTGATTACCAGGCCTTCAGTTACACCCAGAAACCAAAGAGAAACCAGTGCAGTTCAGAGAGCAGTGGAGTCCATTGGCATAGCAAGGGCTACTATTGCTCCCCTTGCTATCACATTCTGGACCAGCATCCAGAGAAGCATAGATTAACTCCAAGATTAACATCAGACCAACAATCAAGAAGTAAACAATACCTCAATCAAGGAATTGCCTAACAAGCTAACAGTAAACAGCCCAACCAAAGAATCTCTATGATCGCCCCCATCAACACTAACAGGGCAAGCCACTAGAATATAAACTGAGAACAAACCTCACCCCTTACTAGCACAGATGATGTTACCTAGTTTGGGTAATGAAATATCTGCAAGCTCAGAGAGCATCAAGGACCCCACACTTACCTTCTTTGTAAGGGTGAATTTTGCAATGTTGGAAGCAGCAGACTGGACTGGACTGGACTGGACTGGACTAGAGTAGACTAGAATAGAATAGAGCAGAGCAGAGCAGAATAGAATCAGAAACGGATAGGATAGGATAGGATAGGATAGGATAGGATAGGATAGGATAGAGCAGAACAGAACAGAACAGAATAGAATCAGAAACGGATAGGATAGGATAGGATAGGGTAGGATAGGATAGGATAGGATAGGACAGGACAGGACAGGACAGGACAGGACAGGACAGGACAGGATAGGATAGGATAAGAAACAAAGAGCAGAGCAGAGTAGAGTAGGGATAGAATAGAATAGAATAGAATAGAATAGAATAGAATAGAATAGAATAGAATAGAATAGAATAGAATAGAATAGAATAGAATAGAATAGAATAGAATAGAATAGAATAGAATAGAACAGAACAGAACAGAACAGAACAGAATAGAATACAATAGAATAGAATAGAATAGAATAGAAAATATGGAATGGAATGGAATGGAATGGAATGGAATGGAATGGAATGGAACAGAACAGAACAGAACAGAACAGAACAGAACAGAATAGAATAGAATAGAATAGAATAGAAAAGAAAATATGGAATGGAATGGAATGGAATGGAATAGAATAGAATAGAATAGAATAGAATAGAATAGAATAGAATAGAATAGAATAGAATAGAATAGAATAGAATAGAATAGAACAGAACAGAACAGAACAGAACAGAACAGAACAGAACAGAACAGAACAGAACAGAACAGAACAGAACAGAATAGAATAGAATAGAATAGGGCAGGACAGGACAGGACAGGACAGGATAGGATAGGACAGGATAGGATACAAATGCTTTATTTGGTCAAGTGTAATTAGACACAAAAGGAATTTGTCTCCAGTCCAGAAGCTCTCCATGTACACGCAAAGCAAGAGCATAATAATGTAAGAAAGTGAATCTCAGAAAAGGAAGTGGAGAAAAAGAAAGGGAAGAAGAAAAAGCAGGAAGCGGAGAAAAAGAAAGGGAAGAAGAAAAAGCAGCAATTCATATCTGGCAGCTTTCCTTAACCAAAACTTCCATTCTCCCCTCTGTACCCCTCCCACTTGGAGAGTTTTTATTCTTTGTGTGCATTTTATAGTTTTCCAAAACTATGCTCTACAATTGCACATTACTGTTTTAAAAGCAGTTTCCATCTGCCTGGGATTCTGGCAGGCTGGAAATACGGTAGGAAGATAATGCGCAAAATGTACCCAAATGCATTGAGCTTTATAGATCCATAATAGAGCACGTAAATGATTCCGACCAAGCTTTCGCAGGAGACAAGGTGCATGCTGTGAGTGCTTGCTATGAATAATGCAGAACCCTTGGCTAAATCTTAATGATTCCATTGACATTCCATGAGATCCAGTTGTGTCTGGAACCCACAACAACTTGGTGGAGCTCCCACAGGTCACCCTTCCTGCATCAAAAGCACACATTTTCTTAAAAGGAAAAGGTTTGGTACTCATGGATAAACTCCTGAACCAGAAATCTATGCCTTTCCACCAAGAGTGTGCAAGAGTGTTTCCTGAAGGTTAGTGTTCAGTAGAACTAATAGCCCTTGTAAAGGTTAAAGGGGGTTTAGAGCAGGGGTGTCAAACTCACAACATCACCTGACGTGTCACGACGTATCGTGACTTTTTTCCCATTGCCAGCAATGGGGTGGGTGCGGTTTTGGCATGACGCATCCGGCCTGGGGACCGGCAGTTGGACACCCCTGGTTTGGGGGATCTGCAATCCAGGCAACACGTGTGTGCTTACACCCTGTGTAAGTCTTCGACTTACAACCACAATTTGGACCAGAACTTCCATTTCTAAGCAAAGCAGTAAATAAATGAGTCGTGCCCAGTTTTAGGACCTTTTCTGCCACAGTTGTTAAGTGAATCACCCGCTTGGGCAATGAATCACAGTTGTTAAATGAATGCAGCTTCACCTCTTGATTTTGCTTCTTGGAAACCGTCTGAAAAGATCGCAAAGGACCCTGAGACATTATAGCTGTCATGAATACATATGGTTGTCAAGCACCTGAATTTTGACCATTTGGATACTGCATCGGTTGCAAGTATGAAAAATGGTCACACGTTTTTTCACTGCTGTTGTAACTTAGAATAGTCACTTAAATGAACGGTTGTAACAGAGAAAGAAATATTCCCTTGTGACTCCTTTACCATCCACCATGAAGTTCTTCTACAAAGAGGTTCACAACAGAGGTCCCCAATCCTTGGGCACCAGGGACCAGTTCCGTGGAGAGAGGTTTTTCCGCAGACTGGTTGGTGTGTGGTTTTGTGTGCTGCCTGCATCTCACAGATGGGGCTTTGCTTGTTTGTGCAGCCTGGTTGCTGGCATGCCATGACCCAGTACTGGTTCACAGACCGGGGTTTGGGGACCTTTGGTTTAGAACACAAACCATCATCTTTCTGGTGCAAATCCACCCTCCTTTGTTTACTCTACCCTGAAAGCAAGCACCTCAGAACTTGAGAAAGTAAAAATCCTTCAAATGTGAGAAAATATACAGGCTATACCTGTAACTTGCTTCTTGGAATAGTCCAACAGTCATCCAAGAAAGCCTAAAGCAGGAGTCTTCAAACTTGGCCCTTTTATGACTTGTGGACTTCAACTCCTCCTCCTCCTCCATAACTCACAGATTGTAGCTCTTCCCAGCAACCTCTGGGCAGTTTAAATGCAATGGAGGTCCAATCAGCAGGGGCTCAGCTACTTTCCTCCTCCATCCTCCTCCTTCTTAACTCACAAGTTGTAGTTGTGAGTTTTAGCTGTGTTTCCCCTCTTCCTTTGTCATCTCTACCAGGGCTTTTCAACCTTTTCACCCATTGTACCACTTTTAGGATATGGCAACATCCGAGTACCACCAGTCGCCTAGCAAGGTGTCAAAAACTTGATGACCAAAAAAAAAAAGTGATGAAGTACAGGTAGTCCTCGACTTACAACTGTTCGCATAGTGACTGTTTGAAGTTACAATGGCACTGAAAAAAGTGCCCCACAAGCCACAGCCGAGCAAGACGCCTGCCTGCCTGCCCGGCGGCGCTCTTCCTCCTGTCCGAGGTTTTCATTGTTGTGAGCATTTCTGTTGAGGATTGGCAGCGGGGGTGGGGTGGGTGTTTGGTTTTTATCCCCCCCCCCATCTGCTGGGTGGTTGCAGCAGGTTTTGGTCACTTCACATGACCCTGGGACACTGTGACCGTCATAAATATGAATCAGTTGCCAAGCATCTGAATGTAAATCACAAGACCCTGGAGATGCTGCAACATTCCAGCTGATCGGCGCTTCTTCTGGGCTCAGCAGAAGCACCAGGATCAGCCCGAGCTCCAGCTGGAGCCTGGCACTGATCCTGGCACTTCCACTGAGCCCTGACAGCCCTGCAGCTCCAGCCGTCTCTCGCTCAGGCTTGTGCGGTGCTGCCACCGGTTCAGCTCATTCCCCCCTCCCCCCGCTACCACTTTTCTAGGATGGTTGCATACCACCTGCCAGGTGCCAATGTACCACAGGTGGTACCCGTACCACTGGTTGAAAAGTTCTGATCTCTACCATTGCTCCTTCTTGGATTCTTGCCTCATCTCCGAACCCCCTCACTGTCCCTGCTATTTCCAGGGTTCCACATATATATATATATAGTTAATTAGCAAGGTGTATTCAAAAAAAGCCTTGACAAATACTTAACACATATCTCCCTTGCTTCCTGCTAATAAAGAGAAAAAGAAGCTGTGGCTCAGGGAGTTAAAACAACTGCCTAATATATAATCAGCCCAGGTTCGAATCTCAGATAAAGGGTATGACTGACTGATGAGAACAAAATAAGTTCGAAATGGCCATCTCAGCCTCCCTAATTCTTTATTAGCAATTTGAATAATTTACACAAATAATGAGCTGTCATAAGTTGACTATATCCTGTGGATAGCCTTGGGTTAGGCAAAAACAGGAAAGAAAGAGTTAATTAGCAAGAGATATACGCGGGGAAAAACCCGAAAAACCAAGGATCCACATACAGGCACCCGCGAAAACCTCAGAAAACAAATATAGTCAGCATTCAGTAGCCAAGCCCACCAACCCTGTTTTCACCAGCAATGTCACCACCATTTTGGGCAGCCCAAATACAGAATAACAGAGGTGGAAGGGACCTTGGAAGTATTCTAGTCCAACCCCCTGCTCAACTGGCTGTCCAGTCTCTTCTTAAAAGCCTCCAGTCTTGGAGCATTCACTGCTTATGGAGGCGGGTTCTTCCACTGGTTAATTGTTCTAACGGTCAGGAAATTTCTCCTTATTTCTAGGTTGCTTCTCTTCTTGATTACTTTCCATCTGTTGCTTCTTGTCCTGCCTTCAGGTTCTTTGGAGAATAAGCTTGACCCCCTCTTCTTTGTGGCAACCCCTGAGATATTACAACACTGCTCTCATGTCACCCCTAGTTCTTCTCTTCATTAGACCAGACATGCCCAATTCCAGCAACCATTCCTTATACGTTTTAGCCTCCAGTCCCCTAATCATCTTTTTTGCTCTGCTCTGGACTCTTTCTAGAGCAGGGGTGTCAAACTCAATTTCATTGAGGGCCGCATCAGCATTGCGGTTGCCCTCAGGGGGCTGGGTGGGTGTGGCCAGGGTGGGTGTGGCCTACTGGGTGGGCATGGCTAGAGTGCTTATGGCCTACTGGGTGGGCGTGGCCAGCTCTACATCGTTTGCATCAAGGGTGCCTATGGGGGCCTGGGCAGGAGTGGGACAGATCTGAGGGTCTCTGGCAGAAGGAGGGTCTCTGGGCCAAGGCAGTGGGGGCCATTCCCTCACTGTTTCCAGGATGGCTTCGCGGGCCACATGAAACCACTTTGCGGGCCGGATCCGGCCCCCGGGCCTTGTGTTTGACATGTCTGTTCTAGAGTGACTTTCCCAGCTGGCTTCTGACAAAGTCAATCAAGGAAGTAGATTTGGTTAACAACCGTGTGATTCCCTTAAAAGGCTGAAAAATTGGGTATGACTCAGTTAGCAAGTGCCTTGCTGAGCAACAGAAGTTCTGGTCCCAAACCTGGTCATAAGTCAAGAACCTCCTGTATGTATTTCTCAGTATTCGCAAATCTCCCTCGATCCCCAGAGACTATCATGGTGAAGAGAAGATTGAAACCAAAAGTAGGAATCATACAAGCAAAAATCAGAATCACGGCTCAACCGTGCCTTGTGCTAGCCATCCATAATTATCCAGATACCAAACGTGCATTGTTTCAATACTGATGTTAATTCTTTGTCAAAACTAAGCAATCTCAAGATTGCACAAATCTTTGTGAGGTTTCCATTTGACCCCTTTAGGAATTTACAAAAGCCGGGAAGCTAAAAAATCTGGGCAAAAGATTCATTCATTTGTACGCCAATTTCCATCCTTGGAGAACAACAACACAAAAGCAATAAAAACCAAATAGATCCTTGAAATTATAGAAGTTTCTGAGCTCAGCTCCCAGTTAATGCAAGATTTTATCCTTACCTTGTTGACTATTTTGCTTTGGCTCAATCTCCAAAATTCATGTCAATGCATCAAAAGATTTGCAATTCAGAACACAAAAATGTACATCCAAGACCCAAAACAGATGCAATGAAAAACTAAGTATTAATGCAAAATTTTAGATTGAGGAAATGTTGGGAAGTACAGTCTGGGATATAAGAAGTTAACAAAAGAATCTGGAGATGTTACCCCCTACCAAACTGAAAGTAAGCATCAAACTGATCCAAACAATAGCAACTTTTTGGATTGTATTAATAAAAGTTCAGCCTCCAAGACATAGTAACATGGGTAGAACTTCACGTTAATTCATACTTTGGACTTATTCAATAAACTTCAAGGAACTAGGCTTGCACATAGTGCAAAATCACAAACCAGAGTTTACAAATTCTAACAAATGCATTCAGACAACTCACTAAGCCAAAAACCAGACAAATCACATTATGGCTTAGAGTCAGCCAGGTAGTCAAAACAACAATAGTTGCATTTGTCTTTAGGGGAAAAAAGAAAAATTCGAAGTCTGATGGAAAAGTATTTTAAGTAAATCAAATTAAGCAAATTATTTATTTTATTTATTTTTATTTTATTGGATTTGTATACCGCCCTATTCCCGTAGGACTCAGGGCTGTTTACAGGGCAGTTAAAACCATGAATACCAAAAATTTAATTAAGTAAATTAAGTAAGCTTGGTGCAATAGCTAAGGCAGGGGTCTTCAAACTTGGCCCTTTTATGACTTGTGGACTTCAACCCCCAGAATTCCTCAGTCAGCCATGTTGAGCTGAGCTAAGGCATCAAGCTAGAAATCAGGAGACTGTGAGTTCTAGTCGAGAGTTCTAGAGCCAGAGGCAGCTGGGTGATCTTGGGCCATCACATATTCTCAGTCTTAGGAAGAAAAGAAAGCAAAGGCAAACCACTTCCACAAAACTTTGCCAAGAAAAGTGCAGGGACTAGTCCAGGCAGTTGGCGAGAATCAGAAACTGACTCAAGAGGCAGATTCTGCAGATGTAATCTGTACTAGATAATTTAGACCAAATATAGCATCCTTCGTAGACTTGCCAACTGGACTCTATCGGCATGGGTGGTGCCCGGTTTCCGGAAGGAGCAAAAACAAGAAAAGAGTTTTCTTCTCTGTGGTTGTCATATCATCACTGCCTTTGACAGTCCTAAAAGACATCAACCCTGGCTGTTCTTTGGAAGGATAGATACTGAAGCTGAAGCTCAAATACTTTGGCCACCAAATGTGTAGACGGGACTCCTTGGGAAAGCCCCGAGGATAGGAAAGTTGGAAGGCAAAAGGAGAAGAGGATGAGATGGTTAGATAGTGTCATCCATGTAATGAACATTAATTTGGGCAAAATAGAATAGAATAGAATACATTGTTGGCCGATTCTGATTTGTCTCCTGTGCAAAAGCTCTCAGTGTACCTTCAAAAGCAACAGAGTGATAATAATAATTATAATAATGATACCAATAAGTGGTACTTATTGGAGGGTGGGTGTGGGAGTTCTGGCATGCTATGGTCCATGGGGTTGCCAAGAGATGGACACAATTGAGCAACTGAGCAACAACAGCAACATTGCCAGGAGTTTGTAGGAGTAGTTTTGGTTTTATACTGACCCAAAGCAGGGGTCTTCAAACTTGGCCCTTTTATGACTTGTGGACTTCAACTCCCAGAATTCCTCAGCCAGGCACGCTGGCTGAGGAATTCTGGGAGTTGAGGTCCACAAGTCATAAAAGGGCCAAGTTTGAAGACCCCTGACCCAAAGCAACAGAGGCTCACAGGTTAGCACCCCCCCCCCAAAAAAAAAACAACTGAAAGCCTAATCCAAAGTCTTTGTGGTCTGTGGCCAACTCAGAAGCTAGAAATTCATCCTGCATGACTTTCAAAAACCAAACAGGCTGTCTGCAAGCCATAATCAAAGAAATCAACATGGTAGCCAGAATGATGTGATCAAAACTCTTCATGTTTTGGTGCACATTTTTTTTAAAAAAATGGGCATTTTGATCACCCAATCATGGCAGTTAAGACTTTTTCTGAAAAGGCTGTTAGGCTTTTTTGAAAATTCGTTGTGGACTTCCCTGCATATATTTCTTTTAAGACTGGGCTTTGATCCCTTTATTAAGGTATATATTTCTAACTTTGTTGTTCTTGGTATTATGTATCATAAAGAAGAAATGACACTTCAGTAGTTATCACCATTTCATTCTGAATTGCCTTGGGCAACATTTCCTACCAGCGTAACACAAGGTGCCGCCTGAGACATTCACACCAGCAAAGAGAATGCATTAATGTAAATATCTGCGCTTTCCCTTAAGTTAAAACTTTGTGGAGTCAACAACAAGCCACCCTTTTGCATCTCACTCCTCCTTCCCTGCCCCACTGTCTGATTTTTATATTATCCTATGCCAGTGTTTCTCAACTTCGGCCATTTTAAGAGGTATGAACTTCAAGTCCCAGAATTCTATTCTGGCTGGGGAATTCTGGGAGTTGAAGTCCACACCTCTTAAAATGGCTGAGGTTGAGAAACACCGTCCTGTGCGATAAAGAAACCTGAGGGTTTCTTGCATCTACCTAAGTTACTCTCTTCCAACAATAAATCTCAACAATCAGTGGCAAAATATATTTGAAAAGAAATGTAAAGTACCTGGAGGAGATGGTAGAAAAGCTGAAGACTTTTTCCCTCAGAAAGAAAACATTCAGGAGATTGGCCTCATGCACTTTCCAATTAACAACTGTGAATCTTTTAAAAAGCAAATGATAAACATAAACAAACTGGATTAAAATCACCTGAGAAGCTTCAGATTGATGCTCCCACTTCTCTGTGGTCACCCCAGGGTGTGTGGTTTTTCTCCTACACACTCAGTATTTGCATAGAGAGGACTGAGATAAAAATAATCTGCGGCAATTTAAGCCTATCCTTATTTGCTCTCCTTTCAAATCAAGCCCTCTACTTGTAGCATATACTTTTAAAACTCAATCACACAGCAGCCATTTTTACGTGTATTTTATTTATTAGATTTTTTTTCCTGCCTTTATTACTTATAGGTAACTTAAGGTGCTCAACATATATAATGCTGCCTCCTCCTCCTATTTTCCCCACAGTAACAACTCTATGAGGCGGGTTGGGCTGAAAATCACCCAGCCAGCTTTTATGCCTAAAGTGGGACTAGAACTCACCGTCTCCTGGTGATTGGCCCAAAGTCATTCAACCAGCTTTCATGCCTAAGGTGGGACTAGAACTCGCAGACTCCAGGTGATTAGCCCAAAATACCCAGCCTGTTTTCATGCCTAAGGCATGAAACTCACAATCTCCCTGTTTCTAGCCCGGTGCCTTAACCTTGCACAAAATTGATTCTGCATAATTTTATTTAGGTTTAGGCTGCATTTTCTCATTTAGCCCTATCTTGAGTAGCCTTCCTTGAGGATAGGCACAATATAGAAAGCCGTACGTTACTCGTTTATGTGCCATATGATTCTTTTAACTGCCATGCCAGCATCTAAATCTAAGGTTTACATGCATGGGGTCTAATTCATCAGTAAGCTTTACAGACAGTAAAATGAGACTAAACAGAGCAAGGTTTTTGTATCTCCAACTGGAAGACCTAATCTGTCTTACTATCTCAGTTCATTTGGCCCAAGGTGCCTTCAACAATCAGGGTTTAATCAGAATAGAGCTGGAAGGGATCTTGGAGATCTTCTAGTCCACCCCCCTGTTCAAGCAGGAGATCCTATACCATTTCAGACAGGTAGCTTTCCAGTTTTTTCTTAAAAACCTCCAGTGATGAAGCACCTACAACCTCTGAAGGTGAGTTGTTGCACTGGTTAATTGTCCTCACTGTTAGGAAGTTTCTTCTTAATTCCAGGGTTGCTTCTCTCCTTGAGTAGATTCTTGAATAAGATCCCCCAGAATCTACTCTTTCCGACTATGCCTGCCCTGTGATCCCTCTGGTTCATTGCTGCTTTAAGTGATTGTAACTCCAGGGCTTTGTCTATGCCAGGGCTTTTCAACCAGTGGTATGGGTACCACCTGTGCTACATTGGCACCTGGCAGGTGGTACGCAATCATTCTAGAAAAGTGGTAGTGGAGGAGGGGAATGAGCTGAACCGGTGGCAGCACCACACAAGCCTGAGCAAGAGACGACTGGAGCTGCAGGGCTGTCAGGGCTCAGCGGAAGCGCCAGGATCAGTGCCAGGCTCCAGCTGGAGCTCGGCACTGATCCCAGTGCTTCTGCTGAGCCCAGAAGAAGCACCGATCAGCTGGAATGTTGCAGCATCTCCAGAGTCTTGTGATTTACATTCAGATGCTTGGCAACTGATTCATATTTATGACGGTCACAGTGTCTCAGGGTCATGTGAAGTGACCAAAGCCTGCTGCAACCACCCAGCAGAGGGGGGGGGGGAAATAAAGACCAAACACCCCCCACTCCACCTCCACCCCCGCTGCCAATCCTCAACTGAAATGCTCACAACAATGAAAACCTCGGACAGGAGGAAGAGCTCCACTAGGCAGGCATGCAGGCGTCTTGCTCAGTTGTGGCATGGGGGGGCACTTTTTTTAGTGCCATTGTAACTTCAAACAGTCACTAAGCAAACTGTTGTAAGTCGAGGACTTCCTGTACTTCATCACTTTTTTCCTTTTTTTTTTGGTCAAGTTTTTGACACCTTGCTGGGCGACTGGTGGTACTTGGATGTTAAAGGTACCTGGCACCTGACTATACATAAGTGGGTTTTGGGTTGCAGTTTGGGCACTCGGTCTCTAAAAGGTTCGCCATCACTGCCTTATCCCAAGTTAGGGGCATCCACAGGGTGTCAAGTGAGGGTAGTTGATGATAGGTAAAGGTAAAGGTTCCCCCGCACATGCGTGCTAGCCGTTTCCAACTCTAGGGGCCGGTGCTCATCTCCATTTCAAAGCCGAAGAGCCAGCGCTTGTCCTAGGACGTCTCCGTGGTCATGTGGCCGGCATGACTAGACGCCAAAGGCGCACGGAACGCTGTTACCTTCCCACCGTAGTGGTCCCGATTTTTCTACTTGCATTTTTACGTGCTTTCGAACTGCTAGGTTAGCAGAAGCTGGGACGAGTAACAGGCGCTCACTCTGTTATGCGGCACTCAGGATTTGACCCGCCAAACTGCCAACCTTCTGATCGACAAGCTCAGCGTCCTAACCTACTGAGCCACCACGTCCCTATACTTGGATGTTGCCATATCCTAAAAGTGGTACAATGGATGAAAAGGTTGAAAAGCCCTGATCTATGCAACACAACAAGCTAGGTTAAAATGTGATTCGGACATTTGTACTTCAGTGTGCTGTTGGAGACTCAATCTTCATCTTTATATGTTGCTTGAGCCTGGCTATTCTATGAAGCCACAATATGTTTCTTGAACATAGCAAGACTCAGCACAGTCTGTTGCCTGTTCAGCTTTCTGCTATATTCATTGCTGATTGGTAAAACGTAGAAATGTTCAGTTAGGGCTTTTCCCTTTGGCATTTAATCACGGGGACAAAAATTCCCTTGAAAGAGAAAAAGCCACCCATAGTTGTGCTGGTGTTCAAGTACATTTTTCCTTCTTATTCCAGCACATCCAGTGTGAAGTCTCAAGGCATATATGATTATTTAGTCTTTGTTACCCATTATCTTGGGCCATAAAAAAGGCTGAGCGCCAAAGAATTGAGGCCTTTGAACTGTGGTGCTGGAGAAGACTCCTGCGGGTCCCTTGGACTGCAAGGCGATCCAACCAGTCAGTCCTAGAGGAGATCAACCCTGAGTGCTCTTTAGAAGGCCAGATCCTGAAGGTGAAACTCAAATACTTTGGCCACCTAATGAGAAGGAAGGACTCACTGGAGAAGAGCCTAATGCTGGGAAAGGTGGAGGGCAAGAGAAGAAGGGGACGACAGAGAATGAGGTGGCTGGATGGAGTCACTGAAGCAGTAGACGTGAGCTTAAATGCATTCCAGAAGATGGTAGAGGACAGGAAGGCCTGGAGGAACGTTGTCCATAGGGTTGCGATGGGTCGGACATGACTTCGCAGCTAACAACAACAGCAACCTTGCCCAGAAGTGGGGAAATTACAAGAAAGGGAGACAAAAGAAGCAGGAGAGGCAATGGATGTATTGTCAATATTGCTTTCCACGGATTCAAAGATGTCTGGATAGTTTTATTACTTAGGAACTAGAAAAACTAGACAAGCCGGCCAACCAAATATATACACTGTCAAATAAGAGGAAAACAAGCAAACCATCTTCCCTTGTGTTTAGCCTCACAAACCCCTTGCCAACACAAACTCAACCAAGCCTATTAGAATCAAAGTCTTCCTCCCTTTCCTCAGCTCCTTGAACATGACAAACCTGTTTGGAGCTATAAATAAACTAGTAATTTGCAAGTTATGAATCACTTCTCTTGAAGAGGTCTCTGGTGATATCGCAACTTTCATGCCTCAGCGTCGCAGACTTCAAGCAATCTTAGTTTCCAAAGCTGTCATTCCAGAAGTTGTGAGTTTTAAGAATAAATATACATCTATGCCCTCCTCTCATTAAGAGGCAGAGAACCAGAATATCCAGGAGACATCCCATATTATGCTGTGTAGACAAATCAGCCATAAATGCTTTAGAGATCAATCAGTCGTAAATCCTCTAGAGGTGGGTCAGGCAAGGGAGCTCACCCTGATTGCTCCAGAGTAAACCGTCTTCCGCTAACAGAACAAGCCAACTTCCAATTATCTACTATTTATATAAAGTTTTCCTGGAATAGGGCTACCGGATCTAGCCAGCAAAATTCCACACAATCTCTAGATAGTAATAAGGACTTATAAAATATATTTCTTTGCTATCATCCCATGGTCTTCCATATTTTGTACTTCAGATCCAATTGTTGTTGTTGTGTCCGACCCATCGCGACCCCATGGACAACGTTCCTCCAGGCCTTCCTGTCCTCTACCATATTCTGGAGTCCATTTAGGCTCATGCCTACTGCTTCAGTGACTCCATCCAGCCACCTCATTCTCTGTCGTCCCCTTCTTCTCTTGCCCTCAACCTTTCCCAGCATTAGGCTCTTCTCCAGTGAGTCCTTCCTTCTCATTAGGTGGCCAAAGTATCTGAGTTTCAACTTCAGGAACTGGCCTTCTAAAGAGCAGTCAGGGTTGATCTCCTCTAGGACTGACCGGTTTGATCGCCTTGCAGTCCAAGGGACTCGCAGGAGTCTTCTCCAGCACCATAGTTCAAAGGCCTCAATTCTTTGGCGCTCAGCCTTTCTTACGGTCCAGCTTTCACCGCCATACATTGCAATCAGATCCAATAGCCCTGCCTTAATTATCCTTAACTGTCATACATCTTTTTCCCTCCTCTTCCAATGTATTGGCTTTGAAGGACATCAAAGGATATTGTTCATTCATTCATTCATTCAATTTATATAGTCAACCATTTCAAATACATGGCTCCGGGCAGCTCACAGCCATTTCTATACAAAACAAACAAAAGCCAACACACATCACAGAAAGAGATATGAGTATAGGACAACATAAACAATAACCTGGGTGTACTAAGAACTGCCAACAGCAATCAACATAGCCACTGTACACCACACACCCAGGTACCCAAGTTCAATGGCAAAACTAGGTCTTTTAAGTCTTTACAGAAATGTTTCTCAACCTCAAGCCATTTTAAGATGAGTGGACTTCAACTCCCAGACTCCTGCAGTTCATCCATGCTTGCTGGGGAAGTGTGGGAGTTGAAGCCCACACATCTTCATTGCTGGAAGCTTCATCATTGAAAGCTTCATCACTGGAAGCTTTCAAGAAGAGACTGGACTGCCATCTGTCAGAAATGGTGTAGGCAGGGTTTCCTGCTTGGGCGGGGGGTTGGACTAGATGACCTACAAGGTCCCTTCCAACTCTGTTATTCTATTCTATTCTATTCTATTCTATTCTATTCTATTCTATTCTATTCTATTCTATTCTATTCTATTCTATTCTATTCTATTCTATTCTATTCTATTCCATTCCATTCCATTCCATTCCATTCCATTCCATTCCTATTCTATTCTATTCTATTCTATTCTATTCCATTCCATTCCATTCCTATTCCATTCCATTCCATTCCATTCCATTCCATTCCATTCCATTCCTATTCCTATTCTATTCTATTCTATTCTATTCTATTCTATTCTATTCTATTCTATTCTATTCTATTCTAAATTCTTATTCTATTCTAATTCTTATTCTATTCAAATTCTTATTCTAAATGGCCAAGGGTGAAAAATACTGTCAAAGAGAAAGCCAGTAAGCTCAAGGCCAATTTGATATCTGAGGATGTTGCGAAGAGCGTACATGACAGAAAAGGCAACTGCCAATTGACCCAGTTCCCTTAGAACAGTGTTCCTGAACCTTAACAACTTTTAAGATGTGTGATTTCCTTTTTTATTATTATTTTTATGAACGACTGAAGAAAATCTTTAATTAAAAAAAAGAAGTGAAAAAGATCTGTGGATTTCAACTCCCCTCAGCAGCATGGAATTCTGGGAGTTGTCCTTACATCTCAAAGTTGCCAAAGATGAGAAAGCTTTGCCTTAGACTGAAATGGCAATGACAACACATAAAATCACTTCTTTGGTACGAGGATAGCAGTAAAACTGCAAATCTCAAATTGCAACTAATCCGGAAGCGGAAGGCTCTCTACTTGGCTTAGGACTGCTTCCAGGCATCAAATACCCACTTTTCAAATGCATTTCCAATGTCATGGAAAGTCATATTGTCCTCTGGGGCAAGACGATGGCATCAATACATCATCCGCAGGAATCCTTTGAGCTTTTCTTTCAGAAAAAAAATTCCTAGATGCAAGTACTGTATGAAGAAGCAAAAAAAAAAAAAAAAGATAGTTTGGCCCTTAGATGTGCACCCTTTAAAAAGGCAATCTGAAAATAAGTCCTCACAAACACAAGATTCCTGTACCATGTTACTCTACTATATGGAGTCAGTTTAGTCTAGTCCACAGGTCTGCAACCCGCGGCTCCGGAGCCACATGTGGCTCTTTCATCCGTTTCCTGCGGCTCCCAGTCC
>NC_139515.1:80844148-80891648 GCF_947247035.1 Vipera ursinii | reverse complement strand
CCTCTCAAGAAAAGGCTTCGCTTTTCATTTTCACTCTTTCAAATTACCTGTTTGTTGATGCGACTTGTTTGTGAAAGGGAATGGAGCGGTATGTTAAAATAATTTCCCTGCTAGTGTTAGAAATAAATGATCTATGTTCTCTGCATCTAATGCACCTTTCTCTTTCTAGTGGAAGGAAGGAAGGAAGGAAGGAGAAAAAGGGAGGGAGGGAAAGAGGAAAGGAAGGAGAAAAAGGGAGGGAGGGAGGGAGGGAGGGAGGGAGGGAGGGAAAGAAAGAAAGAAAGAAAGAAAGAAAGAAAGAAAGAAAGAAAGAAAGAAAGAAAGAAAGAAGGAAGGAAGGAAGGAAGGAAGGAAGGAAAGAAAGAAAGAAAGAAAGAAAGAAAGAAAGAAAGAAAGAAAGAAAGAAAGAAAGAAAGAAAGAAAGAAAGAAAGAAAGAAAGAAAGAAAGAAAGAAAGAAAGAAAGAAAGAAAGAAAGAAAGAGAAATTCTGGTGGCACTGCACTCACTCCTTAAGATCAGCACACAACACACTTGTAGAAATTAATTCCACAACACATCCCTAGACTAGACCAAAATAGCTAGATTGTCTTGGATATATTTAGTTAAACGCCCCCCCCCACACACACACACACACTGCCTAACTCTAAACATTTGGGACAACTCTGTTTTCCTGCCCTCACTTCAGTTGCCTTTTGCCAATAACAGTCAACTGGTTCCCCCCAGACCAGGTCAAAAACAGGCCAGGGGGATTTAAACAGCCTCCCCCTGCCAGAGAAAAACCCGCAGGGCCAGCAGAGAGCATACCTTCCGTGGTCCTTCATCTTGCCTTCCACGTTCTCTGCCTCTGCCCACCAGCGGTGCTTCTTCCCATCACCTGCAGCCCCGTCGGGTGCTTTTCAGCAGTCAGATCTGCCTGTACTCTTCTGCCCGCCCGTTCGCCTCCTTCCTGCTCCCCACGCCGACCCAGTGCCTCCTTTTATTTATTCTGAAGTTTTCCGATGTAAAACAAGAGTGCCATCTTTTCCTCAAATTACTCCCCTCCACCGAAGTAATATTTACAGGAAGCAATATTCTCCAAAGCTATGAAGCATGCCTTGCCCTAAATTGCATCGCCGTGCCTGGCTCGGAGCTCACACATTTTTGAATAGGAAAGCTCCCAGGGATTCTCGTGTCTATACCGAGAGTCTATTTTGCTGGCTTCCAAACATTTTTAACCCAGACACCGAAGTGCCAGCCTGGTCGACCTCATGCTAATCCTAGGCTGGGTGGTTGTTCTTGAGGGAAAGCATGCAAAAAATTGTAGCAGACCATCAACTCTGACCCTTTTCTCTTAACACACGAGACTCCTAAATTCCAGAGGGAACGGCTGAACTCTGACCTGTTTTAAAATTAGCTTTGTTTAATGCCTGGTGGGGTGACTCAACAAGCCAGATTTCTTTTCTCTCATCATTTAAAAGAGAGAGAGGGAGAGAGAGAGAGAGAGAATGTCTTTTTCCTTGCTCCCCGTACCTCTCCATTACAGAGAACAATGCAGCACAACATCCATAAAGAAGTAAATAAAAATGACCAAAGCAAAGCTGGGCTCTAGGTAGGCTTCTCAACACACTCGGCTCTTTAGGCTGAGAATCTTCCTTCCGTTCTTCAGGTTCAATTTACAAAGGAACAAGGCTCTTCTTTTCCTTTCCTTCCTTTTCCCTTCCTTTCCTTTCCTTTCCTTTCCTTTCCTTTCCTTTCCCTTCCTTTCCTTTCCTTTCCCTTCCTTTCCTTTCCTTTCCTTTCCCTTCCTTTCCTTTCCCTTCCTTTCCCTTCCTTTCCTTTCCCTTCCTTTCCCTTCCTTTCCTTTCCCTTCCTTTCCCTTCCTTTCCCTTCCTTTCCTTTCCCTTCCTTTCCCTTCCTTTCCCTTCCTTTCCTTTCCCTTCCTTTCCCTTCCTTTCCCTTCCTTTCCTTTCCCTTCCTTTCCCTTCCTTTCCCTTCCTTTCCTTTCCTTTCCTTTCCTTTCCCTTCCTTTCCTTTCCCTTCCTTTCCCTTCCTTTCCTTTCCCTTCCTTTCCCTTCCTTTCCCTTCCTTTCCTTTCCTTTCCTTTCCCTTCCTTTCCTTTCCTTTCCCTTCCTTTCCCTTCCTTTCCTTTCCTTTCCTTTCCCTTCCTTTCCTTTCCTTTCCCTTCCTTTCCTTTCCCTTCCTTTCCCTTCCTTTCCCTTCCTTTCCTTTCCTTTCCTTTCCTTTCCCTTCCTTTCCCTTCCTTTCCCTTCCTTTCCTTTCCTTTCCCTTCCTTTCCTTTCCCTTCCTTTCCCTTCCTTTCCCTTCCTTTCCTTTCCTTTCCTTTCCCTTCCTTTCCTTTCCTTTCCCTTCCTTTCCTTTCCCTTCCTTTCCCTTCCTTTCCTTTCCCTTCCTTTCCCTTCCTTTCCCTTCCTTTCCTTTCCCTTCCTTTCCCTTCCTTTCCCTTCCTTTCCTTTCCCTTCCTTTCCCTTCCTTTCCCTTCCTTTCCTTTCCTTTCCCTTCCTTTCCTTTCCCTTCCTTTCCCTTCCTTTCCTTTCCCTTCCTTTCCCTTCCTTTCCCTTCCTTTCCTTTCCTTTCCTTTCCCTTCCTTTCCTTTCCTTTCCCTTCCTTTCCCTTCCTTTCCCTTCCTTTCCTTTCCTTTCCTTTCCCTTCCTTTCCTTTCCTTTCCCTTCCTTTCCTTTCCCTTCCTTTCCCTTCCTTTCCTTTCCTTTCCTTTACTTTTTTTCCCTTCCTTTCCTTTCCTTTCTTTTCTCTTCCTTTCCTTTCCTTTCCCTTCCTTTCCCTTCCTTTCCTTTCTTTTCCCTTCCTTTCCTTTCCTTTCCTTTCCCCTTTCCTTTCCTTTCCTTTCCCTTCCTTTCCTTTCCTTTCTTTTCCCTTCCTTTCCTTTCCTTTCCTTTTTTTCCTTTCCCCTTTCCTTTCCCTTCCCTTCCCTTCCCTTCCCTTTCTTTTCTTTTCTCTTCCTTTCCTTTCCTTTCCTTTCCTTTCCTTTCCTTTCCTTCCTTTCCTTTCCCTTCCTTTCCTTTCCTTTCCTTTCCTTTCCTTTCCCTTCCTTTCCTTTCCTTTCCCTTCCTTTCCCTTCCTTTCCCTTCCTTTCCTTTCCTTTCCTTTCCCTTCCTTTCCTTTCCTTTCCCTTCCTTTCCTTTCCCTTCCTTTCCCTTCCTTTCCTTTCCTTTCCTTTACTTTTTTCCCTTCCTTTCCTTTCCTTTCTTTTCTCTTCCTTTCCTTTCCTTTCCCTTCCTTTCCCTTCCTTTCCTTTCTTTTCCCTTCCTTTCCTTTCCTTTCCTTTCCTTTCCTTTCCCCTTTCCTTTCCTTTCCCTTCCTTTCCCTTCCTTTCCTTTCTTTTCCCTTCCTTTCCTTTCCTTTCCTTTCCTTTCCCTTCCTTTCCTTTCCTTTCTTTTCCCTTCCTTTCCTTTCCTTTCCTTTTTTTCCTTTCCCCTTTCCTTTCCCTTCCCTTGCCTTCCCTTTCCTTTCTTTTCTCTTCCTTTCCTTTCCTTTCCTTTCCTTTCCCTTCCTTTCCTTTCCCTTCCTTTCCTTTCCTTTCCTTTCCCTTTCCTTTCCCTTCCTTTCCCTTCCTTTCCTTTCCCCTTTCCTTTCCTTTCCCTTCCTTTCCTTTCCCTTCCTTTCCTTTCCTTTCCTTTCCCCTTTCATTTCCTTTCCTTTCCTTTCCCTTCCTTTCCTTTCCCTTCCTTTCCCTTCCTTTCCTTTCCCCTTTCATTTCCTTTCCCTTCCTTTCCTTTCCCTTCCTTTCCTTTCCTTTCCTTTCCCCTTTCATTTCCTTTCCCTTCCTTTCCTTTCCCTTCCTTTCCTTTCCTTTCCTTTCCCTTCCTTTCCCTTCCTTTCCTTTCCTTTCCCCTTTCCTTTCCTTTCCCTTCCTTTCCCTTCCTTTCCTTTCCCCTTTCATTTCCTTTCTTTTCTCTTCCTTTCCTTTCCTTTCCTTTACTTTTTTTCCCTTCCTTTCCTTTCCTTTCTTTTCTCTTCCTTTCCTTTCCTTCCCATCCCTATCCTTTCCTTTCCTTTCCTTTCCTTTCCCTTCCTTTCCTTTCTTTTCCCTTCCTTTCCTTTCCTTTCCTTTCCCCTTTCCTTTCCTTTCCCTTCCTTTCCCTTCCTTTCCTTTCCCCTTTCATTTCCTTTCTTTTCTCTTCCTTTCCTTTCCTTTCCTTTACTTTTTTTCCCTTCCTTTCCTTTCCTTTCTTTTCTCTTCCTTTCCTTTCCTTCCCATCCCTATCCTTTCCTTTCCTTTCCTTTCCTTTCCCTTCCTTTCCTTTCTTTTCCCTTCCTTTCCTTTCCTTTCCTTTCCCCTTTCCTTTCCTTTCCTTTCCCTTCCTTTCCTTTCCTTTCTTTTCCCTTCCTTTCCTTTCCTTTTTTTCCTTTCCCCTTTCCTTTCCCTTCCCTTCCCTTTCCTTTCCTTTCCTTTCCCCTTTCCTTTCCTTTCTTTTCTCTTCCTTTCCTTTCCTTTCCTTTCCTTTCCCTTCCTTTCCTTTCCCTTCCTTTCCTTTCCTTTCCTTTCCCCTTTCCTTTCCTTTCCTTTCCCCTTTCCTTTCCTTTCCCTTCCTTTCCCTTCCTTTCCTATCCTTTCCCCTTTCATTTCCTTTCTTTTCCCTTCCTTTCCTTTCCTTTCCTTTTTTCCTTTCCCCTTTCCTTTCCCTTCCCTTTCCTTCCCTTTCCTTTCCTTTCCTTTCCCCTTTCCTTTCCTTTCCTTTCCTTTCCTTTCCTTTCCTTTCCTTTCCCTTCCTTTCCTTTCCTTTCCCTTCCTTTCCTCTGCTTTCCCCTTTCCTTTCCTTTTCCCCCCCTCCTTTTCTTCACACACACAATCATGTGACCATGGGGACGGTCATGTCACCTTTTCCGAGTGCTGTTGTAACTCTGAACGGTCACTAAACGAGTGGGCGTAAGTCAATGTCTACAGGTATTCCCAGGGTTTGCTCTGGTGAACTTTCAGATGAGAATGCCATATCATTTCCCAGAATGGAGGAATGGCTGTTGACAATGTTGGAGCTTCTGAAGATGGATAAATTAACTTCTTTGTTCAGAGGGGAAAAATATATTCACATTTATGGCTGAATGGAAACCCCTTATAGATGTTTTGCATGAAGCAACACACACAAAAAGTAATTATGGCTTGTGGTTTTGATGATTGGGGGGAGGGGGAACTGGATAATGGAAAAAGTGAGCTTTTTAAAAATAATCGCAGAGCAAGAGATAATTTTATAATTGTACTTAGAAGATTCCCTGCAAACTTTTTCTTTCTCTGTCTTTCTACTCTTTCTTTCTGCACTTTCAGTTTTCTTCTTTCTTTTCTTGCTTCCTTTACTCTTTATTACTACTATGAGCTTCTTTTTGTGTTCTTTGTAAAACATTTAATCAAACTTATTTTAAAAAGAACATCAAATCCTTGCGGGATTTGGCTACACCTGCTGCATTTCAGCCATTACTTTTGTTTCAAGCTAGTTTCTTTCAAACTCTCTAGTCTATATAGCAAGGGGTCTTCAAACTTGGCCCTTTTATGACTTGTGGACTTCAACTCCCAGAATTCCTCAGCCAGCCTGCACACTGGCTGAGGAATTCTGGGAGTTGAAGTCCACAAGTCATAAAAGGGCCACGTTTGAAGACCCCTTGCTATATAGTGAGACTGGTTGATGAGCATTCTCAGAGAAAGGATTGTAGGAGGGGTGATTTCACTAGCTGCTCATGTTGTGGCTGTCGCCACATCACAATTCCTTGTTCTAAAGGTATGAATGTTTTTAGCCATGGTTGTTAAGTCCCAAAGATGTTTTTTTTCAGGAGGCAACTGGACTTCCTTGTTTTCCTTTGAAGATGTTTCGCTTCTCATCCAAGAAGCTTCTTCAACTCTGACTGGATGGTGGGGGAATGGAAGGATTTATACTCCTTGCAGACAGCTGGACATTTGCCTTCTTTTATAGAGCAGGGGTGTCAAACTCAATTTCACTGAGGGCCGCATCAGCATTGCGGTTGCCCTCAGGGGGCCGGGTGGGTGTGGCCAGGGTGGGTGTGGCCTACTGGGTGGGCTTGGCTAGAGTGCATATGGCCTACTGGGTGGGCATGGCCAGCTCTACATCGTTTGCATCAAGGGTGCCTAGGGGGGCCTGGGCAGGAGTGGGACAGATCTGAGGGTCTCTGGCAGGAGGAGGGTGTTGTGATTCAGGGTCAGCCTGTGGGTTCGGCAGTTGGGTCGGATGACTCAGAGGAGGAGGGGGGTGTTGAAGAGCTTGCTGAGGGGGTTGGAGAGCTTGCTGATGAGAGCCCTCAGCCAGGCCCCTCCCATCTGGTCACGATGCAGACCCAGCTGTGTGAGCCTGACAGCGTGGATGAAGATGACCCACAGCTGGCCCTGTTCAAGGACACCCGACGCAGGAGGCAGTCAATCAGGAATAAACAGAGGAAAGCAATGGGGCACTTCGGAAGGAGGCAGAGAGAAGCCACACCCCTGAACTGTATAAAAGGGGAATGCGTGGGAGGGCTGGTTTGCTGAAGGCAACCGCTTGAATAGCTCCTGTTTCATGGTTCGTGTCTTGTTCTGTTTGCTTTTGTATCCATAAATTTGGCAGGCTTAGTTCCAGCCTCTTGCCTTCTTGTAAAAGGGGTTGTCCCTGCCTTTTCTGCAGGGCCGGTAGCAGGCTGGTACAGAACAGAGGGTCTCTGGGCCAGGGCCAAGGCAGTGGGGGCTGTTCCCTCACTGTTTCCAGGATGGCTTCGCGGGCCGCATGAAACCACTTCGCGGGCTGGATCTGGCCCCTGGGCCTTGTGTTTGACATGTCTGTTTTAGAGAGTCCTTGAGGCCACCTGGAGGTTTATATGTGTCGTCAGGGTCACCTGAGTGGTGCAAATGGATGTGGAGCCTTCTTGGAACTGCTGAAAAGACTGTGCTTGTAGACTGGAGACAGATGATTGTATCCCTTCCCCTCTGTTGAGAGAGGGATGTTCAATTTTGACACAGATGGCCTCTTTCATCCCTCTTTTGATCTAGACACTAGTTCCAGATGAAGCCCGTTATGGATAATATCTACTGTAGCTTCAACCCAAGGAGGATTTTGGTCACCATATTACAAAAAAAATGTTGTGAGTTTGGAAAAAATGCAGAGAAGAGGAACTAAGATGATCAAAGGCCTGGAGATTAAAACATACAAAGAACTGCTGCAGGACTTGGGTTTGGCTAGTCTAAAGAAAAGAAGAAATAGGGGAGACATGATAGCAGTGTTCCAACATCTGAGGGGCTGCCACAAGGCAGAGGGGCCAGGTTGTTCAGAGGGAAGGATGAGAAACAATGGTTGGAAATTGATCAAAGAGAGAAGCAACCTGGAATTAAGGAAAAACAGTGAGGACAATCAACCAGTGGAACAGCTTGCCTTCAGAAATCATGGCCGCTCCATCAGTGGAGATTTTTAAGAAGAGACTGGACATTCACCTGTCTGAGATGGTATATAGGTTCTCCTGCTCGAGCAGCGGGCTGGACTAGAAGACCTCCAAGGTCCCTTCCAGCTCTATTCTATTCTAAACAGTAAGAAATGTTCAGGCAGTCTAGAAGGGATTTAGCACAGCAATATGCTGATTTTGAAATTCAACAGTTGAAAAATGTTTGTACATCCGAGATAAAAAGTTCACGATAAGCTGCATTCCTGCAGAGGAAAAAGAATGCTGTTAACAACACAAAAGATCATTCTCAAACCACAACTGGTCTCAACATATCTGTGACATTGGGAATAAACAGAGAGTTTAATCTAACTTAGACAAGGGGATCACCAAATGATTTACCGCTGCTAAAAACTCGGGAGCCAGACGTCCAAATTGGCACACTGTTAGATGACACAAGGGCCATGTTCACAGAGCGCACTAGAGTAGCCTGACTTTATTTGGATAGCTTGCAGTTCATTGTGTCATGGGAATCTCAGTCTTTGCATGTTGTGTGAACCCAGGCCAACTTACCAAGACAATAGACAAAGAGCCTTGGTGGAGCAGTGGGCTGATGCCTCCTTAAGTAACACCAGCTGCCTGCAATTAGTGCAGGTTCGAGTCCCACCAGGCTCAAGGTTGACTCACCTTCCATCCTTCCGAGGTAGGTAAAATGAGGACCCAGATTGTTGGGGGCAATTAAGCTGACTTTGTAATAATGCCGCTTGGGGGGTGTGTGTGAAAGCCCTAATAAGCAGGCATATACATAGAATGAAGGCTACTGCTAAGTTTGTAAAGCTGCCCTGAGTCTTCGGAGAAGGGCGGGATATAAATGGAATTAAAATAAAATAAAATAATAAAATAAATATTCTCAGGCTTCATACCTGGGCTACATCATACAGTAGCTCTCCAGACCCTAAATTCAGTTCTTGCCTAGGCTTGCCAGAAGACTCCTAAGCATCTCAATTAAAGCCAAAATTTGTTTACCGACGAGAATAAATACTCAAACACCACAGTAGACTGTTCGCTGCATTCCGGAGAGGTCAGACACTACATCGATCTACACTTCAACATTAAAATTCTAGACTTCTTCCTGCCCTTCCAGATTAACCAATAACTTGGCAGTCATTGCTGGCCTTGATTGCCATTCACATATGCTTATATAATGGCTCTCTCTAATCTGGAAAGGACTGGTTTCCAATTTGCCAACCAACTTGCCAACCTGCCTTTACAGTAGCCCTTTTCTCCTTCCTCCTTCCAACCTGAGTCTAGAAGTGCCTCTATCTTCCCTCATTCTCTTCAAGGGCAGCTGAAGAGGATCGTGTAGAATATAGAACATAATCATAATACAGTTGGGACCTTGAAGTTGGAAGGGACATGAATAGAATAGAATAGAATAGAATAGAATAGAATAGAATAGAATAGAATAGAATAGAACAGAAAAGAAATAGAATAGGAACGGCATAGAGTGGAATAGAATAGAATAGAATAGAATAGAATAGAATAGAATAGAATAGAATAGAATAGAATAGAATAGAATAGAATAGAATAGAATAGAATAGAATAGAATAGAATAGAATAGAGCTGGAAGGGACCTTGGAGGTCTTCTAGTCCACTCCCCTGCTCATGGCAGGAGACTCTACCAATCCGGGCAAATGGCAGTTCAATTTCCTCTTGAAAACCTCCGGTAATGGAGCACCCACAGTTTCTGGAGGCAAGCCCTTCCACCAATTAGTTGTTCTTACTAGCAGGAAATTTCTTCTTAGATCTCTCTTTAATGATCTTCCTCCTGTTACTTCTTGTCCTGCCCTTAGGTGCTTTGGAGAATTAATTGAATTAAAAATGTTTTTCCTTTCATCTTCAGAAGCAACCTAGAATTAAGGAGAAATATCTTGACAGTTAGAACAATTAATCAGTGGAACAACCTGCCTCCAGAAGCTGTAAATACTCCAACACTGGAAGTTTTTAAGAAGAGACTGGACAGCCATTTGTCTGAAATGGTACAGGTTCTCCTGCTTGAGCAGGGGGTTGGACTAGAAGACCTCCAAGGTCCCTTCCAGCTCTATTCTATTCTATTCTATTCTATTCTATTCTAGTCTAGTCTATTCTAGTCTAGTCTAGTCTAGTCTAGTCTAGTCTAGTCTAGTCTAGTCTAGTCTAGTCATTTTCATTGCTGGGCCTTGTAAGATCTCTTCAATTTCAGGCCTCTGTGCCTCATCCTTCTCCTGATTTGGGAGAGCAGGAAAAGGGGTCCTCTCCATGCTTTCTTCATCAGGAACATCCCAACCCAGAACTCTGCCTGTCATTTTTAGGTGGGGCAAGCACCGAATCCCTTTTCAACATACAATTGCCCGATCAGACTTAGAACTGAAGATGAGATGGGGAACTGGTTGGCTTAACCAATCAGATAGCCTGGGCTTATGAGGTACTGCCAATGGAACTGTTGTGAAGCACATGTGGTGATTGTGATCAGTCACTCTTGAAAACCATCACTGAGTAGCCCTTACGATGACCCAAAAGTGCCTTGTCTACACCAAAAGTCCAATATACTGTATGTTCCATCTTGAATCCTTCTTCCCCTCAACCAATACTGACATGCAACTATGGGTAGTCATTGACTTAGAATACGTCATTTAGTGACCATTCAAAGTTACAACAGCCCTGAAAGAACAAGTGACTTATGACCCTTTTTCACACTTACGACCGCAGCAACCCTCCAATGGGTCACATGATCAAAATTCAAATGCCTGGCAACTGACTCATATTTATGATGGTTTGAAGTGTCCCAGGGTCATGTGATTCCCCCTTGGGTGACCTTCTGACAAGCAAAGTCAAGGGGGAAGCCAGATTCACTCAACAACTGTGTTGCTAACTTAACTGCAGTGACTCTCTCAACAACTGTGGCAGGAAAGGTCATAAAATGGGGCAAAACTCACTTAACAACTGTCTCGCTTGGTAATGGAAATGTTGGGCTCAATTATTGGTCGTAAACTGAGGACTACCTATATGACAAGGGCAAGGTGGGGGAAGATCCTTAAACCAGGAGGGAATCGTGGAAACCTTAAGAATTGTCATAAGGAAAGGAATTGACATGTCCCAAATTTTCAGCGCGATGGAAGCTACAGGTCAAAGGCCACAGGATTGATTGGTGATATCCTGTCCTTCCTCTTGATAAAAGAAACAGGAGAATGACAAAGAAAAGGGGGGGGGGCAAATAAAGCTTTTCAATGAGGATTAATTAATTAATTCCTTCAGACAGGCAATCTCTGCTGGTGACATTGGATAATTGTGTTTTACAGGAATCTAGGCATAAGATTGATTATGCAGTCACATTGGGAGGGGGGGGAGAGATCTATTTCCACCTTTCCAAACACATCAGCCCACGTACACGTCAGGTAAATGGCTAGCTTAATAAGGGGTCTGCAAACTTTGGGGAATCAAAACTGAGGTCATCCTGGTCCTTATGAATATGAGGATTGTGAGTTTATAACAAGTCCATTCAAAACACCTTTGGGAAAAGTGCAGGTAATCCTAAAATGGCCGACCCCTGCCCCTCCCCCCCTTTCCTCAATCACATGACCCCACTTTAGGACCTTGGCAAACAGCCCATATTTATGATCATTTGTGGTACCACATGACCACATTTTACACCAGTTTTGCTGACAACCAGCATCTTATTTAGCATTTTTTCCTTTAGCATCTTCTGACTCTCACTTTGTTCTTTGTACCTGATGATTTATGCTGATTGTTTTTATTTAGTATCTGATGACTATCACTGAGTGTTGTATCTTATGATTCATGATGATTGTGTTATGATTATGATCATGATTTATCATTTGTTGATTGTATATGCACTGAGAGCTTATGCGCCAGAGATTCCTTGGGTATCCAATCACATTTGGCCAATTAAGCATTCTATTCTATTCTATTCTATTCTATTCTATTCTATTCTATTCTATTCTATTCTATTCTATTCTATTCTATTCTATTCTATTCTATTCTATTCTATTTTATTGTTTCTATTCTATTCTATTCTATTCTATTCTATTCTATTCTATTCTATTCTATTCTATTCTATTCTTATATTTCCTGTTTTTGAACAGAATAGTGAATCATTGATTCACTAAACAGTTGCAGCATTTGCTTAAGGACCACTTCAAAAAATGTCGCAAATAAGGTTGGTCACATGGGTGACCTCATTTACCACAATTTAGTAATGGGAAGTCTCCATTGTAGTCATAACTCAAGGACTATCTGTATAAAGTCAGAGATGTGGTTGAGGGAAAAGGAGGAGAATGAAAAGCAAGGGAATAATTGTCCTTTCATTTCCCAATGTTACTCTGTCATCATTTTTTCAGTATTCCATCAATGTCTAAGCCGAACTGTATTAACATTGTTAAAAGTCTCTGGGGAACCTTGATGAATATTTCATCTCGTAATTCCTCTTTGGACTGGTCAAGTAAGCCTCTAAATCAGTATTTCTCAACCTTAGAAACTTTTAAGATGCGTGGACGTCAACTCCCAGAATTCCCCAGCAAGCATGGTTGGCTGGGGAATTCTGGGAGTTGAAGTCCATGCATCTTAAAAGTTGCCAAGGCTGAGAAAACATTACTCTAAATGCCTGTCCAAGTGATAGATTTTGCAGTTGGTAGTCACTTGACAAGATTCTCAAAGTTAACTCTCAGTCCTGCCCCAAAATTTGCATAGTTGTCTAACTCTTGGCAGGTCTGAGTCAGAAGAAGGGTGGATTCCCATTTTCTATCTCCCTAACCTATATATTGCCAGTAGGTTGGGTTGCTGGAAGTCAGCTGGTATCAAGGAAGTGGTTAATTCACACTGAGAAGTGAAAGCAGAACATTTGCTTGGATTCTCACCATATTGGTCAGTCAAGGTGGCAGAGACTGTAGCTTATAGCAATAGCTCCAGAGTCTTGGGCTATCAATCAATCAATCAATCAATCAATCAATCAGAAAAGAGCTGGAAGGGACCTTGGAGGTCTTCTAGTCCAACCCCCTGCTCATGCAGGAGACCCTATACAATTTGAGACAAGTGGCTATCCATTCTCTTTTTTAAAAAACCTCCGGCACCCACAATCTCTAAAAGCTAGGACTAGTACAAGCCAAACCAGTAAACCTGCTGGGCTAACTAGTTCAACAAACTGGTCTGTCTATATATTGAAACAAAGCAATGGTGATTTGATGAAAGACTAGGGGAGTGTAATTAACTAGTGGAATGCGTTGCCTTCGGAAGTTGTGGGTGCTCCACTGCTGGAGGCTTCTAACAAGAGACTGGGTGGCCAGCTGTCTGAAATGGTGCAGGATCTCTTGCTCAAGCAGGGGGTTGGACTAGAAGACCTCCAAGGTCCCTTCCAACTCTGTTATTCTATGTCTTGTGTTCAATGAGGATTGACTCATACTTCAATCCTAGGCAATGGCTATTACCCTACGATACATTGTCAGGTCCTTGCTTGATTTTGGCAGAGAATATCATAGATTCTCCAGACCCTTATGCTCCCAGCTAAATTTGGCAGAAGGCACCCATGTATCTAGACACGGTTCAAATTTTAATTGTAGACAAGAACGAAGCCTCCAGCACAGCGAATGAGTGTCCGCTGCAATGCAAGAATGTCAGCAACTTTGCATATGTCTGTTTCTTCCTCCTGGTCTTCTGAATTAATGAACGCTTGGGGGGATGTTGATAGCTTTGGAAAAGGCAGAAATATAATGGCTCCATCTAGCCTGGGAACCACAGATTCCTGTCTCATCCTCCTCCACTGTCAGACTACAGTTAGTCCTTGACTTGTGACCGCAATCCAGATGAGATTTTCCACTGCTAAACAGGTTGGTTGTCAACTGCGCCCAATTTTATGACCCGTTTTGCCCCAATTAAGGGAACCACTGCAGTCGTTAAGCAAATGTCAATCACATTGCCCCAGGACACTGTAACTGTCATAAATGCATGCCGGTTGCCAAGCACCCAAATTTTTTATCACGTGATCTTGGGGATGCTGTGATGGTCATAAGTACAAGAACCAGTGATATGTCACTTTTTTCAGTGCCAATGTAACTTTCAATGGTCACTAAATGAATGGTTGTAAATTGAGGATTATCTGTAATAAGCATTATTGGTCTGGGTATCTTACATTAAATGGACACATCAACTGTGTTTTGTTTAATATCCAGCATCTCATGCAAGCTAAGCCTCCAAACATTTTATCCTCACTGGAAACTTTCAAGAAGAGACTAGACTGCCATTGTCAGAAATAGTGTAGGGTCCCCTGTTTTGGGGGGGGGTTAGACTAGATGACCTACAAGGTCCCTTCCAACTCTGTTATTCTATTCCATTCCATTCCATTCCATATTTTCTATTCTATTCTATTCTATTCTATTCTATTCTATTCTATTCTATTCTATTCTATTCTATTCTATTCTATTCTATTCTATTCTATTCTAATTCTATTCTATTCCATTCCATTCCATATTTTCTATTCTATTCTATTCTATTCTATTCTATTCTATTCTATTCTATTCTATTCTATGCCATGCCATGCCATGCCATGCCATGCCATTCTATTATTTCATTGAAGTGGCTCTTAAGACCGCCTCTATGTTTTGAAATGTATTGGGGCAGATAAAATACCCTTCTCTGAATTGAGGTCAACTTGACTTCACTGAATTGCCCATTAGTTTTCTTGGTAGCAGTACAGAAAGAGATTCCTCTTGTCTTCTTCCAGGAAGTTTCTTCAACATCCCACATCTAAATCAAAGCCCGTGTATTCCCTGGGATCCTTGATCCAAAGTGTAGCAAGGCTGTTTCCAAGACCAGTCCAGGTGGAACAAGATTGCATTTTTTAATCATCATTACAATCAACAGAGATTTTTTTTTCCACATCTATCCATCAGTCTGGATGACGTTCAGCAGGATGGCAGAACTTGAGTCCTTGGTCGTGGGTCAAAAACTTTAGGCCAGGGGTCCCCAACCCCTGATCCGTGGACCGGTACCGGGCTGCGGCATGCCAGCAACCGGTCTGCACAAACAAGCAAAGCCCCATCCATGGGATGCAGGCAGCACACAAAACCACATCCCCTCCGGTCTGCGGAAAAACCTCTCTCCATGGAACCGGTCCCTGGTGCCCAAAAGGTTGGGGGCCTCTGCTTTAGGCTACACACTTATCTTAGTCGCATGGAGCCAGGTAGTCCTTGAATTATAACCATTCGTTTAAGGACCATTTGAAGTTACTGAAAAAAGTTACTTCTTCTTCTTCTTCTTCTTCTTATTATTATTATTATTATTATTATTATTATTATTATTATTATTATTATTATTATTATCATTATTATTATTATTATTATTATTTATTTTATTTGTATACCGCCCTTCTCCCGAAGGACTCAGGGCGGTGAACAGGGCAGTACTTGTTAAAATACAAAATACAAAAATACGAAAATTAAAAGAGAATTAAACAGAATGCCCACAATTCTTACAATTAGTTAAAACACATTAAAATAGGTTAAAACACATTAATAAATCCCAACCCCATCCCATCAGGCCAGGCCAGCTTGTTCGAAGAGGTGAGTCTTTAGATCGCGCCGGAAGGAGCAGAGGTCGGGCGCCATCCGGAGCTCAACCGGAAGATGGTTCCATAAATCCGGCGCGCCCACAGAGAACGCCCTCCCCCTGGGGGCCACCAGTCGGCATTCTTTGACTTAGGACCACTGCATCCTCCCCATGTTCACGGATTCAAAATTCAGACGCTTGACAACTCGTTCGTATTTAGAACGATCACGTGATCCCCTTTTGCAACCTTCTGACAAGCAAAGTCAATGGGGAAGCCAGATTCACTTAACAACCGTGTTACTTAATTACTTAGCAGCTGAGCAACTGCCGTGATTCACTTAACAACGGTTGTCGAGAAAGATCATTAAAATGGGGCAACGCTCACTTAACAACTGTCTTGCTTAGCAATGGGACTTTGGGGTCATAAGTCGAGGACTACCTGTGGAGATGATCATGCATGGGGAACAAAGCGGCGACTTTATCAAATTCCTTCTCTCGTGCAAACACCAAGCATCCCAGGATTTCATTTGTGTCAACTCTTTTTGTTAATGAGTAGAAAAGAGACAAAAGGATACTGCAGAAAGCACGGCTCTTCAATTAACATTTTAGTCTAATCTTTCTATATATAATTGGCAGAGACAAAAGTTTCACTACTGGAATTTGGGTTCATGGACCTCAGGGTGAGGATTCAGTACTAATGACTGCACTGTTTTCTGTAGGCGGGGGGGGGGGAGAAGAAACTTTTGCTTCTTAGGAAACTGGTGAATATTTGATTTTTTCCCCAGATGACTTTAAGTCCTACAACATCTCAAAGCAGATTAGCAAAGGGACAATCTGAGCCGGTCAATCGTTGTTTGCTTTTCCAACAGTGCCTGAAAACTAATTGTATCTCAGGAGGTTTGTCCGTGACGGTGTCTCTCACATTTTTCCCCTTAAAGCTCAAATATTATTATGAAAAATCTCCTTCTGTTTATGTTAATCAAGTGCAGAAGGTAAGTATGCAATATTGGGAGAGGATCACATTAGGCTTGTCAACTAGGGAGCTGTTCAAAGTAAAGATGCCACATTAAAAAAAGTGGACAATTTACTACTATGAACCTAGTTCAGGGGTAGGCAACCTCGGCTCTTTTATGACTCATGGACTTCAACTCCCAGAATTCCTGAGCCAGCTTGGCTGGCTCAGGAATTCTGGGAGTTGAAGTCCATGAGTCATAAAAGAGACGAGGTTGCCTACCCCTGACCTAGTTGAATATCCAGAGATTTAAATTCAGACTTCAAACAGAGCTGCCATCCTTGATGGGCCCAAGAATCCTTCTTCAATTTTACTTTTCCAAAGTCCAGTGTTTCAAGAAATTAATTCCTTAACATTTGGATCATTTCTTATTTGGATCATTTCTGTTGCCAATTACTGGTGATTTCATGGATGTATTTAAATTATTTTCATGATATCAGAATTACAAAATTACAGAGCTGGAAGGGACCTCTACCATCCCAGAAAAAAGGCTGTCCAATCTCTTCTTAAAAGCCTCCAGTGATGGAGCACCCACAGCTTCTGGAGGCGAGCTGTTCCACTGATTAATTGTTCTCACTGTCAGGACATTTCTCCTTAGATCTAAGTTGCTTCTCTCTTGGTTTGAACTTCCATCCCTTACTTCTTGTCTTGCTTCAGGTGCTTTGGAGAATAGGTTGACCTCTATATCAGTGTCCAAGAAGTCAGACAACTACCTGCTTCTGGGATAATTCTGGAATCTCAAGGTTACCTATTTACCTTGGCATTGCTTGCTAGTCTCAACTATTAACATTCAACCACTAACAAAGTATTTCAACATTTAACTACTAGCAAAGGTTGTCCTTCGTTAACTTGAACATCTAGAGAAGATCCAATAGGTGCCAACATCTATAGTGATTGGCACTACAAAATCCAGGGCAATTATTATGCCTTGGCTTAATTTTCGGTCTATAAAATGGAAACAGGACATAACTATTTTCTCCATTTTGCGATAAATATTGAGACTAGGAGTACATGAACCTCCCTAGTTTTCTGGCTTCCATCCTTGCTGGTTTAGTTACAGATGTCTGAAAACACACACACACACAAACACACATCACATTGTTTTGACCAGTTTTGACCTCTCTTGGCTGGGTAATCCAGACAGAGTAATTAGCCAGTCTCCATCTGGGTTCACTAAACACCTGAGGTTCTCCTTTGAACGGCAAAGAGCCAAGCTAGATAGGATAAAGCAGCTGTCATTTTTGGCTTCTACTTCTGCAGAAGCAACAGTATTTAACAACCTACTTACTATTATTCTAGTGCTAAAAAATCTTTGGATTTATAAAATTCTCAAAATCCAAAAGCCGTTTCTTTTTTTATATTAATGTAGTTAGTCTCACAATTTTTTGTTTTAAATGACAAAGATTTTGCTCAATGGAAGACAGAACTGGTTGTTTTGGGGATGACTCTGTGCCTGTCTTCAAAAGTGAAGGGACCCAGGGCAGAAAGATATCCTGCAGCCAAGAAAGATCCACACCCATTTGCACTGCTCAGGTGACCCTGAGGATACAGGCAAACCTCCAAGTGGCCTCAATGACCCTCTAAAAGAATGCAAATGATCAGCTGTCTGCAAGGAGTATAAATCTTTCCATTCCCCGCCATCCAGTCAGAGCTGAAGAAGCTTCTTGGATGAGAAGCGAAACATCTTCAAAGAAGAAACAAGAAAGTCCAGTTTCCTTATGAAAAAAAAGCACCTTTGGGACATGCAAATTGATACTTAATGACAAATATCATAGAGCGGTGTCACAGATTTCTGCAGAAATTCTTTCTCTTACTCAACAATTAGTTACAGAGGGTAGAAAACTCAAATCTGTTTCCAAACTTTAGGGGATATATAATCAGATTATTTGTGTCAAGCTGCAGCCCATCTCATTTAATGCCTTAAATGCTAGCCCCCCCAAAAAAAAACTTATCAGCAGGAGCTCCCTGCTTTCATGACCATCGTCACAACCCAAATTCCAACTCTTTGTGATGAGCTTCTGCTATGACCATCACAACTTTGTTATTATTAATCTGACCTCTCTACAGCCTTCCTTTATGGATGCCCTTTCGTGTTATGATCAGAACTCAACTGCAATATGAAACGAGAAGTTCTCATTTGCACTGAGGCTTTCTCCAGGAAATACATACTCTATGGAAGTGCCACCATGTCATCAAATATGGAATGGTAAAGATGCCCAAGAAATCAACTGTTGCATTCTGTAGGGCGGAATCTGGCAGAAATATACAAACAGACACGCTGAAGCACAGAAAGAGGGCATCTAAAATCCATCTTTCTATAGTGCAGAGGTAGGCAACCTTGGCTCTTTTATGACTGGTGGACTTCAACTCCCAGAATTCCCGAGCCAGCATGGCTCAGCATGGAAACCTCTCCCTTTCCCCTCAGCATGGCTGGCTCAGGAATTCTGGGAGTTGAAGTCCACCAGTCATAAAAGAGCCAAGGTTGCCTACCCATGCTCTATAGGAAAGATTGACTGATTCTCTGACTGATTGATTGATTACCGGCCATCAAATTATTTTTCATTCCTAGCAACATAGATTGATCTAGTGCTTAAGTTAGAAACCAAGATGCTCTGAGTTCTAATCCCAATTTTGGCATGAAAGCCCCTGGGTGACTTTGGCCAATTACCAGGAGACAGTGAGTGCTAGACCTGCCTTAGGGCAAGTCACTCCCTGTCAGCCCAATTCACCTCACAAGGTGGTTGTTGCAGAGAAAATAGGAGAAAGAACAAAGATTGTGTATGTTTGCCACCTTGAGATTTATAAAAATATAATAAAGGTGAGATATAAATAAAGCACTTTAGACTTATGATAAGTCTAGATGAATCAAAAGTTGGAATTAAGATTGCCGGAAGAAATATCAACAACCTAAGATACGCAGATGATACCACTCTAATGGCAGAAAGTGAAGAAGAACTAAAGAGCCTCTTGTTGCAGGTGAAGAAGGAGAGTGCAAAACCTGGGTTGAAACTTAACATTAAGAAAGCCAAGATCATGGCATCCAGCCCTCTCAATTCCTGGCAAATAGATGGGGAAGAAATGGAGGTAGTGACAGATTTTATTTTCCTGGGCTCCAAGATCACCGCAGACGGGAACTGTAGCCAAGAAATTAAAAGACGCTTGCTCCTCAGAAGGAAAGCCATGGCAAATCTAGACAGCACACTAAAAAGCAGAGACGTCACCCTGCCAACAAAAGTGCGTATAGTCAAGGCTATGGTCTTCCCAGTTGCAATGTATGGCTGTGAAAGTTGGACCATAAAAAAGGCTGAGCGCCAAAGAATGGAGGCCTTTGAACTATGGTGCTGGAGAAGACTCCTGTGAGTCCCTTGGACTGCAAAGCGATCAAACCGGTCAGTCCTAAGGAGATCAACCCTGACTCCTTTTTAGAAGGCCAGATCCTGAAGCTAAAACTCAAATAATTTGGCCACCTAATGAGAAGGAAGGACTCACTGGAGAAGAGCCTAATGCTGGGAAAGGTTGAGGGCGAGAGAAGAAGGGGATGACAGAGAATGAGGTGGCTGGATGGAGTAACTGAAGCAGTAGGCGTGAGCTTCAATGGACTCCAGAAGATGGTAGAGGACAGGAAGGCCTGGAGGAACATTGTCCATAGGGTCGCGATGGGTCCGACACGACTTCGCAGCTAACAACAAGACCTATAGTCAAAAGCCCAGATGAAAGAGGTCCCTGTTTAGACTGAGACGGACAGTATACAGGTAGTCCTTGACTTACGACCACAATTGAGCCCAAAATTTATGGTGCTAAGTGAGAAGTTTGTGAAGTGAACTTTGCCCCATTTTACGACTTTTCTTGCCACAGTTGTTAAGTGAATCAGTTCAGCTGTTAACATGGTTAAGTGAATCTGGCTTCCCCCACTGACTTTGCTTGTCGGAAAGTCACAAAAGGGGATCAGATGACCCCAGTACACTATAACCGTCATAAATATGAACCAGTTGCCAAGCATCTGAATTTTGATCACCTGACGGTGGGGGACGCTGCAATGGTCGTAAGTGTGAAATGTCACTTTTTTCAGTGCCGTTGTAACTCTGAACGGTCACTAAACAAACTGCCATAAGTCGAGGACCAGCTGTGGAAATTAAATAAATAAAGGATGATAAATAAATAAAAAACCTCCATAAGCCTCCCCAAAAAGTGTTTTTTTAAGTTGTGCACTAAAAAAAAATATTTCTTTTGAAAAAGATCCCAGGGCAGAGGAAATTTCCATAATAAAAATAACATCAAGAGAACATATGCAGGAGGAGGAGGAGGAGGAGGAGGAGGAGGAGGAGGAGGAAGAGGAGGAAGAATCATCTCAGGCAAATTTCCAAATGTGTAGAAAAGTTCTCTGTGACAGAAAAAAGTTGGATACAAGAATGGATAATACAGATTTTTCGGTTAAAAGAAAATCTATCAAACAAAATGTATAGCCCAGCATGTTGTTGTACTAATGGGAACAGTAAAATTAGTTAGAAGGTGAAATGATCCACTGGTCCCTATGAAGTTTGCCTGGAAAACAAATTCTAATGTTTAGATTGGCTTCTAGCCAAGTCAATTCAAGACACAGTGACTATAGTCACAGAATATTAGAGGTAGTTCTTAATTTACGACCACAATTTTATGAACGGTGGACTTCAGCTCCCAGAATTCCTCAGCCAGCGTGCACACTGGCTGAGAAATTCTGGGAGTTGAAGTCCACAAGTCATAAAAGGGCCAAGTTTGAAGACCCCTGGGCAATCACATGATCCCGAGATGTTGTAATCATCACACATTTGACACGCTGGTTCCAGAGTCCTGAAATTTTGACAACGCAGATGTTGTAAATATGAATACCGGCCGCAAGTCACTTTTTTCAGTATTGTAACATTGAAAGGTCACTAAAGGAACGATTGTAAGTTGAGGATTACCTGTATCCATGTTGGTTATTATTAACCTTTGTTTCTTTGTTGTGGCCCAGTGTGTTACTTCAACCCGATCAGAATTTTGTCAAAACATCCAACTTCTTTCCGGCATTAGGCTGGCCAAGAAATTCTTGATCAGAATCACTGGCTCTTTCACACATCTAGGCTAGAACTAAATTGGAAAAAGCACAACAGATTGTGGGAAACAACCTATGGTGCAGATCCAGCATTCCTTCTTAAGCAGTGATGGCAAACCTTTTAGGAGAGCGAATGCCCAAACTGCAACCCAAAATCCATCATGTACTGGGTGGGCATGGCTGCAGTGGTAACGGCAGACTGGGTGGGACTAAAAAGTTCAATCAATCAATTCCAACTTCGCAATATCTTTTTTTCCCGTGAGAAGTTGAAATTGATCGGTTGATTGATTATTATTATTTTGCACACAGCGGTGGAGGCCTAAAGCAAAAAGGTTTTATAAACCCCAGCTGAAGGCCTAGGACTGGGGCGACGGCGTGCGTGCCCACAGAGAGGACTCTGCGTGCCACCTGTGGCGCCCTTGCCATAGTTTCACCACCATGGTTCTTAAGCCCTCAACTTGTTTCTTTAATTGAACATAGCACGTCACATAAATTTGTTGGGCTAACCCAGGTTAGAGTGTTGTGTGAAAACAGTCAAGGGACTGTTTAATAAAAGGAAAAAAGTTTGGAGGGAAAGAGGAGGAGAAGTGGGGAGAAACGGGAGGGGAGTGGTGAGGGAAAGAGGAGAGGAGAGGAAGAAGAGGGAAGTGGGAAAGAAAGGAGAAAGGGAGAAAGAAAGTAGAGAAGAAGGAAGAGAGAGAAGGAGGGTGGATACAGTGAAAGGGGAAATGGATGAGCAGCACCCAAATTTACGTGTATGTATTTATGTATGGCGATATATTTGTTGACTTGTTTGTGGAAGAAATGGGAAAATAAAATTGGATATATATATAAAAAGGAAAAATTCCCTTGAAATACATGGAAAACAGCCAAGCCAGACAGAGAAATGGCTTCACACAAGCCAAAAAAGCTTCCTCTGTTCTTGCAACCTGGCCAAGTTGCAAAAACCAACAGGTAAGATCATTGCTGCCATGGCACTAAAAAGCATCATCAACTAATCGGTGCCAAGCAGGGACTTACAAGACTGGTTGAATCTTGGCAAAGCTATAGATGGGCGTCTTTCCCCCCTGAAACTACTGGCTGGTAGCATCTGGAGAAAACTAGCTCAAAATTAGAAGATCTTTTTGAACAGAGAACCAAAATGTCAAATAGAGACGGACCAGTCGTAGAGACTTTGGCCCAGGTGAGTATCAAATTTTGAAATAGACTTTTATTGCAGGCAGTTCTAGAGCTATTGACGTATAACATACTGTACTAAGAGAGGCTTCACCTGTTGAGTGGTTGCTGTAAGAGAAAAAGGACAGGAATGCGTCAGGCTTGGTGTGAATCTGTCTTTTTAAATTGGCAAAGCTGCTGGATCAAGAAAATAGTCTTTTTAACATTCTAAGGGATTCAGTGGAGGGTCACACACAGCCCCTCAGCAACAAAATCTTGGTTTCTAAGAGTTTGCATGCACACGCACACACACACACACCAGAGCCAAATTGCAAAATTGTTCAGTATATGGAGGATAATTGAAGCAAGGCTGATCAGTTAATGTAAATACAGGCAAAAGTTAACAAAACAAAAATTAAGCGTTTCTTGGTGCTCTCCGAGCTTGCTTGTTTTCTTCCACCCGCTTCATTACCCAAACTAGGTAACATCTTCATTGCTAAAATATCCAATTTAAGTTGAGCTCAGGGTCCTTTCTGACATGTGGTCCACGGCAGCAGCATCTTTAGCTGGTCAAAAAAGTCAAAATAGTGGCTGCCATCATATTTATTTATTTTATTTATTTTATTACATTTATATACCGCCCTTTCCCTGAGGACTCAGGGCGGTTTACAGGGAATTAAAAACCAACAATACAAAAGTTAAAACCAGTTTAAAAAAGATTAAACTTAACCCTGTGCAAATAAAACCCCAGTTAAAATAGATTAATCCTCAGCCTGGGCCAGAGAGCTCAAAGAGCCAGGTCTTCAGGCCCCGGCGGAACGAACGGAGGTCGGGGGCAGTCCTCAGCTCCACTGGCAGCTGGTTCCAGAGGGCAGGCGCCCCCACTGAGAAGGCCCTATCCCTGGGCGTTACCCGCCAGCAATCTCTTATAACCAGTGATTCAACCTTCTTCCTCCCATCATCATCATCATCATGCAGATGTTTAGACGGGATTTAGCATTTAGGACCCAGGAAAGGCAGATGTTGTTTGATGGTGTTACAGGAATAATCACAGGATGTAAGCTGTTCCAAGTAAAACCGCCTTTTGCAATTGGCTGATGGTGAATTTGTCAATGCCGATGGTGCTCAAGTGATGCTCCAGATATTTTGGAATAGCACTTAAAGCGCCTATGATCATTGGTACTAACTTTGCTTTCCTTTGCTACAATCGTTCTATTTCTATTTTCAGGTCTTTGCATTTTACCATTGTCTCCAGGTCTTTCTCTTCTATTCTGCTCTCACCAGGTACTGCCATGTCCACTATCCATGCTTTTATCTTTTCTATCAACAATTATGAAGTCTTGCAAGGTGCTTGTTGGTTTGAATTCTAAAATGCAGAATACTTTAGCATTTTTATTTTCTATTACTTTATCTATTTTGTCTGATCTTACCAGTTCTGGCTTGCAGGCAAATGGTATTTCTTGCACATCTTCCAATGCACCATTGTTGCCACTCATGCCGTTGTTTGTAGTCAATATGTACACTCTTCTTGCTAGCATCTAACTAGGTGGTCCACTCTTTCTACAGCTTCTCTGCAGACATGGCATTTGCTGTCTGTTGCTGTCTTCGCAATTCTGGTTTTGTATGCATTTGTCCTTATAGAATAGAATAGAATAGAATAGATGCAATGGAGAATAATAGAATAGAATTAGAATAGAATAGAATAGAATAGAATAGAATAGAATAGAATAGAATAGAATAGAATAGAATAGAATAGAATAGAATAGAATAGAATAGAATAGAATAGATGCAATGGAGAATAATAGAATAGAATTAGATTAGAATAGAATAGAATAGAATAGAATAGAATAGAATAGAATAGAATAGAATAGAATAGAATAGAATAGAATAGAATAGAATAGAATAGAATAGAATAGAATAGAATCTGGAAGGGACCTTGGAGGTTTTCTAGTCCAGCCCCCTGCTCAAGCAGGAGAACCTATACCATTTCAGACAAGTGACTCTCCAGTCTCTTCTTAAAAACCTCCAGTGATGGAGCACCCACAACTTCTGGAGACAAGCTGTTCCACTGGTTAATTGTCCTCACCGTTGGGAAGTTTCTCCTTAATTCCAGGTTGTTTCTCTCTTTGATCAGTTTCCAACCATTGTTTTTTGTCTTGCCCTCTGGTGCTTTGGAGAATATGTTGACACCCCCCCCCCTTATTATTTTTATTATTATTATCTGTGGGAAATCCATATTTAAATTCATATTTTAAGACCGGTGGAAACTTAATAATTCAAGTCCTAAAAAAGGACCTAGGAATTATTGAAGTAGAATCTAAGGCAGTTCCAAGCAGGCTGTGTGGGGATTTGTTTGGGGTTTTTTTTGGTAAAATTAGGATGTTCAGGTCTAAATTAATATTAATAATCTGGAACATCACTTGCACACCATTGGCATTGACAACATCACCATCGGTCAATGGCAAAAAGCAATTTTACTTGCCACAGCTGACATCCTGGGGTGATACCTTGAACACCATCAGACAACAACATCTGCCTATTCCAGGTCCTTGGGAAGGTCCTCCATAGGTGGATAAAAATGCCAAATCCAGTGCAAACATCTGGCTGATTGCACAACGAGGAATAAGAACATCTACCAACAACTCACACACAGCCTATCAATTCCAGCAGCAGGGATGTTTCCCAGAGTTGCTAATCTTTCACATAAGAAAATGTATTTGTTTTTTGTCTTGAAAAATAGTGCTCTGTTCTTTCCCTTAGCCCTGCATCTCAAAGTGAGGCTGCTGATTGCCTTTCCATCAATAATTAAAAAGCAACTTAAGCAAAAGTAGGCCACAGAAAAGGTGTTAGGAGTCAGATTTGAATATGTACAAATATATACAGTCCTGGGGGCTGTGATGGTGAAAACACTCACTCCCCGCTGTAAAGGTATGTGATCATCCCAGATGCATCTGAGACAGATTCCGTCTTCGTGTCTTCTCACCTTTCCAAGAACGAACTTCCAACACACCCGTGTGTCTGACTGCAGGAGGATGCAGACGACAATGTGTGAGTCATGGTGCCAATGGCACAACTTGCAGATTTGGATGAGGTGTGATTGTGTCGGAACATAATTGCGCCAGGTGCAGGACGAAATCATGACGCTCCTGTTGCCCTTAGACGTCACCGTGTGTGGTTTTTTTTTAAAGAGGCCTGTGTTGAAGAGATGTATCCTCTCTCCCTCCAGAGATGGTTAGAGTGATTTTGCCTGAAGGTCCGCTTCCAAATTCAACTCCAAATGAGTTCCAAAAGTAAGATTGCCTTGAAGGAGGAGGAGGAGGAGGAGGAGGGGGGAGAGCAAAAGGAAGGGCGAGAGGAGAGGAGGTGGAGGAGGGACAGGGACAGGGAGAGAGAGGGAGCAGGAGAGGAGAGGAGGTGGTGGTGGAGATGGAGGTGGAAGAGGAGGGAGAGGGAGAGGGAGGACAAGAGGGAGGGTGAGAGGAGAGGAGAGGAAGTGGAGGAGGAGGAGGGACAGGGAGAGAGACAGGAGAGGAGAGGAGGTGGTGGTGGTGGAGGAGGAGGAGGAGGAGGAGGAGGAGGGAAAGAGAGAGCAAAAGGGAGGGTGAGAGGAGAGGAGAGGAAGTGGAGGGGACAGGGAGACAGGAGAGGAGAGGAGGTAGTGGTGGAGGAGGACGAGGGAGAGGGAGAGGGAGGGCAAGAGGGAGGGTGAGAGGAGAGGAGAGGAAGTGGAGGAGGAGGAGGGACAGGGAGAGAGACAGGAGAGGAGAAGAGGTGGTGGTGGAGGAGGAGGAGGAGGAGGGAAAGGGAGAGCAAAAGGGAGGGTGAGAGGAGAGGAGGTGAAGGAGGAGCAGGGAGAGGGGGAGAGAGAGGGAGCAGGTGGTGGTGGAGCTGGAGGAGGGAGAGGGAGGGCAAGAGGGAGGGTGAGAGGAGAGGAGAGGAGAGGAAGTGGAGGAGGAGGAGGAGGAGGGAGACAGGAGAGGAGAGGAGAGAAGGTGGTGGTGCTGGAGGAGGAGGAGGAGAAGGGAAAGGGAGAGCAAAAGGGAGGGCAAGAGGAGAGGAGGTGAAGGAGGAGCAGGGAGAGGGGGAGAGAGAGGGAGCAGGAGAGGAGAGGAGGTGGTGGTGGAGTTGGAGGAGGGAGAGGGAGGGCAAGAGGGAGGGTGAGAGGAGAGGAGAGGAAGTGGAGGAGGAGGAGGGACAGGGAGAGAGACAGGAGAGGAGAGGAGGTGGTGGTGGAGGAGGAGGAGGAGGAGGAGGAGGAGGGAAAGGGAGAGCAAAAGGGAGGGTGAGAGGAGAGGAGAGGAAGTGGAGGGGACAGGGAGACAGGAGAGGAGAGGAGGTAGTGGAGGAGGAGGAGGAGGGAGAGGGAGAGGGAGGGCAAGAGGGAGGGTGAGAGGAGAGGAGAGGAAGTGGAGGAGGAGGAGGGACAGGGAGAGAGACAGGAGAGGAGAGGAGGTGGTGGTGGTGGAGGAGGAGGAGGAGGAGGGAAAGGGAGAGCAAAAGGGAGGGTGAGAGGAGAGGAGAGGAAGTGGAGGGGACAGGGAGACAGGAGAGGAGAGGAGGTAGTGGTGGAGGAGGAGGAGGGAGAGGGAGAGGGAGGGCAAGAGGGAGGGTGAGAGGAGAGGAGAGGAAGTGGAGGAGGAGGAGGGACAGGGAGAGAGACAGGAGAGGAGAAGAGGTGGTGGTGGAGGAGGAGGAGGAGGAGGGAAAGGGAGAGCAAAAGGGAGGGTGAGAGGAGAGGAGGTGAAGGAGGAGCAGGGAGAGGGGGAGAGAGAGGGAGCAGGTGGTGGTGGAGTTGGAGGAGGGAGAGGGAGGGCAAGAGGGAGAGTGAGAGGAGAGGAGAGGAGAGGAAGTGGAGGAGGAGGAGGAGGAGGGAGACAGGAGAGGAGAGGAGAGAAGGTGGTGGTGCTGGAGGAGGAGGAGGAGAAGGGAAAGGGAGAGCAAAAGGGAGGGCAAGAGGAGAGGAGGTGAAGGAGGAGCAGGGAGAGGGGGAGAGAGAGGGAGCAGGAGAGGAGAGGAGGTGGTGGTGGAGTTGGAGGAGGGAGTGGGAGAGGCAGGGCAAGAGGGAGGGTGAGAGGAGAAGAAGTGGAGGAGGAGGAGGAGGAGGGAGACAGGAGAGGAGAAAGAGGAGAGGAGGAGGTGGTGGTGGTGGTGGTGGTGGTGGAGGAGGAGAAGGAGGAGGAGGAGGAGACTGACTGTATTAATATCAACTCCAGAATGTTTTTTAGCATGGAAGAGACTTTTCTAAGAGGCTTTATTTTTACTTCTCTGGAAAGAAAAGGAAGGAAGGAAGGAAGGAAGGAAGGAAGGAAGGAAGGAAGGAAGGAAGGAAGGAAGGAAGGAAGGAAGGAAGGAAGGAAGGAAGGAACTATTCCCCTCAATTTCCTTCCTGCAGAGCAGCCACGGAAGGGGGCACATGAGGGCCTTGAGAAATTGCAAGAACAGGAGTCCAGTAATCTCCCCCTAGGCACAGTGGTGGGATTCAGCCAGTTCACACCACTTCGGCAGAACCGGTAGCTAATTTTTTGTTGCCCAGGCCCAGAATGGACTTCTGGAAGCAGCATCCACACAGAGAACCGGCTGTTCACATATTTGAATCCCAACACTGCCCAAGCACCATCTCTGACCAGAGTCCCTGGCAGTTGAAGCGTGGTGGAGTTTTAACCTGAGCACGTTCACAGCTGTAGGAACACCAGCCCAGCCAGTTACATCTGCTCTTAAGCCTCCGTGGCTTCCTCTTCAGTCTGTTAAGTCTTTCCCCAAAGAATTGTACCTTTCCTTTGGGTCAATTCTCCTGAGCCCTGGAAGCCTGTAATTCCAGAAGACCTGTGGCACCCTCAAGAGCATTTCTGCAAATGTTTATTAACATCAATAAAATAAACAAAATCATCCTAACGGTGTTAAGATAATCAAAATAATACAAAATGCCAGACATACAGTCTCTTGCAGGTGAAGGCTCGTTCTCCGAGCTTGTGGGTTTATTCCCGAACGTTTCATTATTAGGCTAGGTAACGTCTTCAGCGGAGTTTAGGGGATGTTGCTGTCAATGTTCTTCTGCTTATAAGCCCTTATAAGGGCTTCAGGTGTGGGTGGGCCACCTGAAGGGGTCTTGTGGATGGGGAGATTACATCAGGTCATGATCATTGGGAGGTGAACTGCTGGCGGGGAGAGGGGGCTTGCATGGGTTGGCTGAGGGTTGGTCAGCCTACCCCACAAAATGATTGTTGCAGAGCCAGAAATGAAAGAAGGACGAGGGGGGACATGATAGCAGTGTTCCAATATCTCAGGGGCTGCCCCAAAGAAGAGGGAGTCAAGCTATTCTCCAAAGGATCTGAAGGCAGGACAAGAAGCAACAGATGGAAACTAATCAAGGAGAGAAGCAGCCTAGAACTAAGCAAAAACTTCCTGACGGTGAGAACAATTAGACAGTGGAACAACCTGCCTTCAGAAGCGGTGAATGCTCCAACACTGGAAGTTGTTAAGAAGAGACTGGACAGCCATTTGTCTGAAAGGGTATAGGGTTTCCTGCCTGAGCAAGGGGTTGGACTAGATGACCTCCAAGGACCCTTCCAACATCATCATCATCATCATCATCATCATCATCATCATCATATTATTATTATTATTATATTATTATTATTATTATTATTATTATTATATTATTATTATTATTATTATTATATTATTATTATTATTATTATTATTATTATTATTATTATTATTATTATTATTATTATTATTATTATATAACTGTTATTCACTAAACATGAAACTCAGTCAGCTGAACACTCAAATTGACTGGCACTAATGGTTGACATGGGTTACTGCCAGCATCCTAGGTATCAACCAGGTATCTACTTAAAATGTAAGATGTTCCGAGTAGCGGTTTTTTGTAGCTTTGCTGGAGTTATTGCAGGAAGCTGCAATTTCTTGATGTATTTTGCAAAGTTTTTGGACATAGTTCCCAGTGCCCCGATGACAATGAGTATCACTGTTACACGTTGTACTAGATGACCTCCAAGGCCCCTTTCAACATCATCATCATCATCGTTGTTGTTGTTGTATAGAAAAGAGAAGGAGCACAGTGTGTGCAGCCTTATAGAGGATGTAAATTAAGAGTGAAGCTGAGAAAATGTCACCCAGTGATGTGATTTCAAATTTTGCTTTCTTTCTGCCACCACACTGGTGCACACAGTAGCTCCAAGCATGAAAAGAGTTTGTCCCAAAAGAGTTTCCCCCCCCCAAAAAAAGGCAACTGGACTTTCATGCTGTGTCCTTTGAAAACGGACATCCAAAAAGCTTCTCATCCAAAAAGCTTCTTCACTTCTGACGTTAGTTCTGAACTGAAGAAGCTTCTTGGATGAGAAGCAAAACATTTTCCAAAGGAAAAAAGCAAGAAATTTGTTGCCTTTTGGGGGGAAAAAGCACCTTTGGGACCACCATGATGATTGAGAATCTCCATAGATATCAAAAGAGAGTGTTAGCTTCTGTTGTGAGCCTCACAAAGCCCGTGATGGTAGTCTTCTAAGTTCATTGTGCTCACCACTAACCCACACAACCAACAACCATGCCGTTTCCTTTGATACCAAGAACTTGCCTGCAATTCAACATTTGATTCTGATTTTGCTTCAGGTACAAAGTGCAACATGTTTTGATTCTGGCTCCTGAGTCTTGCAGCTGGCTCCGGGCACATACAACATGGTTTGCATTATTTCAATTGTTTAAAATTTAAGAAATCTGTCTTGCTGGGTTTTGGAGTTATCCTTATTCTGAATGAAGACAAGCTTTCTGCCTCATGACCCTGACCTCAATGCACCACTGTTAAGATATCATTTCGAGGCCATCAACTTCATTTCTCTTAGAAATGAAGCTGCACGTTCCTTTTTCAGAAAATCCATTTTGTTTCTGGTTTAATGTCCTAATTGGAAAGGCCCGGGAAAATCTATTTAAGAACTATGGATGGATTACTCTGTCATAGGGTCTCCCTTTATTCTTTGTTAGCAAGCCAAAAAAATTTACACACACACACACACACACACACACACACACACACATTGTAAACCCTATGATCCTGGCAAGATTGTTTATATATGAAGTCCTCGTTTAGTGACCACACAGTTCACTTAAGCGAAGTGGTCACTAAGTGAAACACAACAATTTTAGGATGTTAGTTCAGCTTTCCTTTACAGACATGTGAAGGTTGTAAGTGCAAGGATTAGTCGCAAAGTTACTCTTCGTTACCACTACAGTTCATTTAGTGACCATTCTAAGTTACAATGGCACTGAAAAAAGTGACCTATGACTGTTTTTCACACTTAGGACCATTGCAGCATTCCTATGGTCAGGTGACCCAAATTCAGATGCCTGTCAACTGCTTCGTATTTATGACGGTGGCAGTGTCCCGGGCTCATGTGATCACCTTTTGTGGCCTTTTGACAATGGGGAAGCCAGATTCATTTAACAATCGTGCTACTAACTTAACAACTGCAGCGATTCACTTAACAATGTGGCAAGAAAGGTCATAAAACGGGGCAAAATTCACTTAACAACCATCGCTGAGCTTGTCAATCAGAAGGTCAGCAGTTTGGCGGGTCGAATCCCGAGTGCCGCGTAACAGACTGAGCGCCTGTTACTCATCCCAGCTTCTGCCAACCTAGCAGTTCGAAAGCACGTAAAAATGCAAGTAGAAAAATAGGGACCACTACAGTGGGAAGGTAACAGCGTTCTGTGCCCCTTTGGCGCCTAGTCATGCCGGCCACATGACCACGGAGACATCCTCGGACAAGCGCTGGCTCTTCGGCTTTGTAACGGAGATGAGCACCGGCCCCTAGAGTTGGAAACGACTAGCACACATGTGCAGGGGAACCTTTACCTTTACCTATTGTGGTTGTAAGTTGAGGAATGCCTGTAGACCATCTGCCTGGAGCAGAAGGACTATCAAAGGCTTCTTGGTTGGAGCCAAGGACCTGGTTTGGTTGCCCTGTTCCAGGGCCACCTTAGCAGCTTCCCACATCATAAACTGGAGCGTGACCTTACAGGGTGTCCTACAAAAATATTGACCATTGCATTCCATGTAATACATGTTAAAGAGCTGCAGAAAGCTCAGGCTGATGCTGTCTAGTCTTTCTTAAAGCGCTCCTGTTGTAAGAAAGATAATTTTAGAACAGACATTGCCCAATCCAAGGGCATCATGAGAAGAACAATATGCATGTCAAACTCCAGAGGAATGCAGAGATGGCCTTGAAGAAATATGCAGCAATTATTAGTAAAACATGAGTTTAAACCTAGGAAAACAGGAATGCGTGAGAAAGAAACACAAGGATGCTCTGCCTTGACTTACTTTGGAATAGGAGAGATGGAAGGAGGAACCCTGTCAGAATTTCAAGATTCTGTTTTTATAGTCTACATCCATAAAGTAGAATAGGATAACAGAACAACAGAGTTGGAAGGGACCTTGGAGGTCTTCTAGTCCAACCCCCTGTTCAGGCAGGAAATGCCATTTCAGAGAAATGGTTGTCCAATCTCTTCTTAAAAACCTCCAGTGTTGGAGCACCCACAATTCCTGAAGGCAAGCTGTTCCACTGATTAATTGTTCTAACCGTTAGGAAATTTCTCCTTAGTTCCGAGTTGCTTGTTTCTTTGATAAGCTTCCATCCGTTCCTTCTTGTTCTGCCCTCTGGTGCTTTGGAGAATAGCTTGACTCCCTCTTCTTTGGGGCAGCCCCTGAGATATTGGAACACTGCACTAAGATATAGAGCTTTTGTACTTCTTGAGTATTTGTTTCCTGACCTGGCCTTCTTTGAAGGCTGACATAAACTCTAACACAAGCGTCCTAAGGCAAGTTCAGAGTAAGGCAGAAACCCTCCGACAGAGCAAAAGACGTAATGCATCAAAAACAACAACAACAACACACATTTATGATCAAGTACCTATTCTATCCAGAAAAGCTGTTATTCAGTTGCAGTTGAGTAACAATAGAAACAGGACCAAGAGTGGCACAGAAGAGGAACATGATCTAGCTGCACACACACATATTTTGGTAATATGGGAAGAGAATTGACTAACTCTTCCTGCCCCAGTTACATCCCTTTCTGAGTACCCAGAAAGCCTTCCAATTTCAGAATAAAGTCAAAATATCCCACAAAATTGCCACAGCAGAATTTTGTCTGTTGACGGTTATGATGGACACGGTCAGACACCTTTCTTTCCCCATAAAGCAGAGGCTGAAAGTAGTGAGAGTTGCCCAAGAAACTAAGTGAAAGAAAATGAATTTCACTCTTCGATATAAAGCAGGTTGCTCCAAAACCCATTTTACAGAAGAGAAATTATCAGTGGAATAATCTGACACTGGTGTTTTTCAGCATCCCCGTTTGTTTGAGTTTACTAAAAGTAAAGAAAGAAAAGCAGAAAACCTGATAAGAGTTTGGGAGCACAATTGTGCCCAGGAACACTACATTGGGGGTTTATTTTGTCTGTCTGTCTGTCTGTCTGTCTGTCTGTTTGTTTGTCTGTCTGTCTGTCTGTCTGTCCGTCCGTTCTATCTATCTATCTATCTATCTATCTTTCTATCTATCTATCTATCTATCTATCTATCTATCTATCTATCTATCTATCTATCTATCTATCCTGTTTATCAAATGATAAGGGTAATGATAATAAAAACAACATCTTACATTTTAAGGAGATACCTGGTTGATACCTAGGATGCTGGCAGCAACCCATGTCAACCATTAGTGCCAGTCAATTTGAGTGTTCAGTTAACTGAGGTTCACGTTTCATGAATAAAAGTTTTACAATAACAATAGAGTTGGAAGGGACCTTGGAGGTCTTCTAGTCCAACCCCCTGCTCAGGCAGGAAACCCTATATGGTTGTCCAGTTCTTTCTTAAAAACCTCCAGTGTTAGAGCATTCACAACTTCTGGAGGCAGGTTGTTCCAATTGTTCTGACTGTCAGAAGTTTCTCCTTAGTTCTAGGTTGCTTCTCTCTTTGGTTGGTTTCCATCCGTTGCTTCTTGTCCTGCCTTCGGGTGCTTTGGAGAATAGCTTGACTGCCTCTTCTTTGGGGCAGCCCGAGATATTGGAAGACTGCTATCATGTCAACCCTCATCCTTCTTTTCATTGAACTAGGCCACAGGTCTGCAACCTGCGGCTCTGGAGCCGCATGCGGCTCTTTCAACTGTGTCCTGCGGCTCCCAGTCCTCTGCCATGTGCAGTTCAAAAAAAAAAAAAGTGGGACTAAAAAAGTTCAACCAATCAATTCAAATATGCAGGGTAAGTGCATATCTCGCCTTGGCTCCACTCTTCAGTCAAACCCTGTTCTGCGCATGTGCGCATGTACGCGCATGTGCACACATTTTTTGCAGCTCCCAGTTTTTCCTTTTGTGAGGGAACCGGTTCTGAGTGGCTCTTTCACTGTTTCAGGTTGCTGACCCCTGAACTAGGCGTACCCAATTTAGAGAGCACCCATCTCTCTGTCTCCCTCATAGAGCTGAACAGCTGAACCGGCAAATCTGGAAGATCGGCCAGCTGACAATCTTGCCCCCTCCCCCCTCCCGTTAGTGGCTTGGCGGGGCTTGACACCTGCACCAGCCGGCATGGCAAACCACACAGGCATGCCCTGGGCTGCGGAGGTTACCATTATTTTTCCGTGTATAAGACACTGCATTTGTATAAGATGCACCTGATTTTTGAACAGGGTGTTTGCAGGAAAAAATAGTGTCTTATACTCGGAAAAATACAGGTAGTTGCATCCGTGTAGGGTAGGAAAGGGATTGAGGGGCAAATGACAGAAGCAACTTCACTCTCATTATGCCAGTTCTGCCCCTTTTTGAATGTGTATCATGATATCACACATACATACGAAAGAGGCAAAGCTTGTGTTGCAACAAACCCTACACCAGCTTGGCCTTTGGACAAAAACATTGGATCCTGCCAATGACTCTCACCATAATAACTTCTGACAGACACCTATACCAGGGGTAGGCAACTTCGGTTCTTTTATGACTCATGGACTTCAACTCCCAGAATTCCTGAGTCAGCTATGCTATGCTGACTCAGGAATTCTGGGAGTTGAAGTCCATGAGTCCTAAAAGAGCCGAGGTTGCCTACCCCTGACCTATACCTTCAGTTTGCTTACCTGAATTGAAAAGTACAAAGGGGGAAAGGGATAAGCATAGGAAGAAAACATTGACCAATAATAAGACTTAGAAAGCGCCCATAAGAAAGACCAGGAAAAAAAAGAAGAAGAAGAATGGGCATTGCAGCAGCTGGAGATAACAGAAGAGGGGGGAAAAATGGAGAAAAATCACAAAATTCAAAGGCCTGCAAACAGAAGTAGAAAGTTTGTGGCAAAAGAAAGCAAAGACAGCACCACTAGAAATACAATAGTATTAATGCAATACAACAGGAAATAGTCTTATTTGTCAGCATTGACAAAATCACCATCAGTAATGGCAAAAGGCAGCTTTTCTCGGAAGAGCTTACATCCTGTGAAGATATTATTAACTCCATCAAACAACACCTACCTATCCCAGGTCCTTGGGAAGGACTCAATAGGTGGACAAAAATGTCAAATACAACCTAAACTATTGGAACCGACCATAATAAACCCTTTTAGAAAAAAAAATGACTCATTATCAATTAGTTGGCTGCTTGTTATGTTACTCATCGGAGCCATCCATTGTGTTCTGGAGCACTCAGGTCCGATTCCTCAGCTACGCTGGGGTTTTAGATTTAAAAGCAGTAAGCAAAGAAAGTTTTTTATTTGATAAAGGTAAAGGTAAAGGTTCCCCCACACATGTGTGCTAGTCATTTCCGACTCTAGGGGCCGGTGCTCATCTCCGTTTCAAAGCCAAAGAGCCAGCGCTTGTCCGAGGACGTCTCCGTGGTCATGTGGCCGGCATGACTAGACACCAAAGGCGCACGGAACGCTGTTACCTTCCCACCAGAGTGGTCCCTATTTTTCTACTTGCATTTTTACGTGCTTTCGAACTGCTAGGTTGGCAGAAGCTGGGACGAGTAACAGGCGCTCACTCTGTTATGCAGCACTCGGGATTCGACCCGCCAAACTGCCGACCTTCTGATCGACAAGCTCAGCGTCCTAACCCACTGAGCCACCGCGTCCCTCTTTATTTGATACAGAGAGGCAAAATGACATGCTCACCAACTCTAGTCTTCTGCACAGATGGGGGGGGGAAATAGCGGGGAATTAGTAAGGAAGAAAGTAATAGTCCTTGAGTTCCTGAAAATAGCCAATATTAATGGATTGCATTGTGGATTACCTAGGCTTCCATCTACCATGTCAGACTGATATAAAAATAGAATAGGGACAGAGGCAACAGGGGAAATGCCGCAGGAAATAGGGGGAAAGGACTCTGAAGGAGTGTCAAACACCAGATGTTGCCTGCAGGCTGAGAAATTTGCCCTGCATTTTGGAAAGGATTTAAGAAAGGCCACACCTGAAATATAGCATCCAGTTTTGGTCACCACTATATAAAAAGGATGTTTGAAAGTCTGGAAAGAGGGCAGAGAAGAGCATCAAAGATGATCAGGGGACTGTAGGATAAAACAAAGAACAGGTGCAGGAATTGGGTATGTCTAGTTTAACGAAGAGAAGGACGAGGGGTGGTATGATGGCAGTTTTCCAATATCTCAGGGGCTGCCCCAAAGAAGATGGAGTCAAGCTATTCTCCAAAGCACCTGAAGGCAGGACAAGAAGCAACGGATGGAAACTAATCAAGGAGAGAAGCAACCTAGAACTAAAGAAGAAACTTCCTGACAATGAGAACAATTAATCAATGGAACAACCTGCCTCCAGAAGTTATGGATGATCCAACACTGGAGGTTTTTAAGAAAAGATTGGACAACCAATCGTGTGAAATGGTATAGGGTTGGACTAGAAGACCTCCAAGGTCCCTTCCAACTCTGTTATTCTGTTAAACAATATTGCTAAGGTGGGAAGCTGGTGAGGTAGGTTTGGACAACGTTCTCCATCTCCAACACTGGCAAAGCAGTTCACATCATAAAGTCCCAGAGTCTATCTGTCATCACTCTCAATTCAGGAATGGGCAACCTGTGGCCTGTCAGATGTTAATGAATTACAACTCTCACATCCCACATTATTAGCCTTCTTAGCTGGACATGAAGAGGGAAGTAATTCAACAGCAACTGCTACTCCACTGATCTTATTTTCTTACTCTAATACTTTTAATTGGGCTGATCTAATGTCCTGGAATTATAACGTGTGTTCCTCATTATCTCCATTTCACTACTTCCCCACTTTCAACAATATCCATCTGATCTTGCTGAAATCGATATGCTTTTCGTAAGTAACAGCCAGGGAAGTGTATATCTTCAATGATTTTGAGGTGGCTCTATATAAAGGTCATATCTCCATCCAGGAGCTGATTATTTCACTCATGCTGTACACCAGACATGTCAAACACAAGGCCCGGGGGCCGGATCCAGCCCGCGAAGTGGTTTCATGTGGCCCACGAAGCCATCCTGGAAACAGTGAGGGAACAGCCCCCACTGCCTTGGCCCTGGCCCAGAGACCCTCCTTCTGCCAGAGACCCTCAGATCTGTCCCACTCCTGCCCAGGCCCCCATAGGCACCCTTGATGCGAACGATGTAGAGCTGGCCACGCCCACCCAGTAGGCTATACGCACTCTAGCCACACCCACCCAGTAGGCCACGCCCACACCAGGTCACACCCACCCGGCCCCCTGAGGGCAACTGCACTGCTGATGCGGCCCTCAATGAAATTGAGTTTGACACCCCTGGTGTACAAAATACCGATAGAAGAGAATAGAAAATAGAGCTGGGAGGGACCTTGGAGGTCTCCTAGTCCAGCTCAAGCAGGAGAACCTATACCATCTCAGACAAGTGACTGTCTAGCCTCTTCTTAAAAACCTCCAATGATGGAGCACCCACGATTTCTGGGGTCAAGCTGTTCCACTGGTTAAATGTCCTCACTGTCAGGAAGTTTCTCCTTAATTCTAGGTTGCTTCTCTCTTTGATCAGTTTCCAACCATTGTTTCTTGTCCTGCCCTCTGGTACTGAGGAGAGGATATTTCTAGCTCAGGTTTGAACTGTGGGGTCCTCGGCGCTCTCTGAGCTTGGTGGTTTTCTTGCAGATGTTTCATTACCAAAGTAGGTAACATCATCAGTGCTAGCATGATTGGTAATGAAGCATCTTTAAGAAAACCGCCAAGCTCAGAGAGCACCAAGGACCCCACACCTGTACACAATGTCCTGCCTTACCGGACACTATTTTCCTTCCACATCCCTTCTCATGTCCACACCACCTTTACTGCTGTTATTTTAGGCGACCACAATGTGGATGTGCACGGCTGACTATGTGGTGCTTCAAAGCTGCAGGATTAGCCAGTACACAGAACGTAGGTACAGATGAGGTCAAGCTACTGATATGAGTAAGGAAGATCAAGCTGGGGGGAGAGAGCACGGGGGGGGGGAAGGCTCAGCTAATCTCAATGTACACATGTTGTACTGTGACAATAAAGGGTTTATTTATTTATTTATAGAAATTGTGAAATGAACCAGGAGGAAGTTGCTTCAGCTTGGCTGATAAGATCGGCTTGTAAATTTGAACAATATGTGGCAACACACCAAGGGGACGAATGGGGTACCCCTATTTCTGCATTCCCCAAGGAACTGATGTTTTTTTTTTAAAAAAAAAAAGTGAGCAAGAATGAAATAACAAATACCACATACATAAACAAGAACAGGGCGTGCCGTACCAATATTCATGATATTCATCTGTAACTGCCTATGTAGTAAATTGTCCCACAACCAAGTCCTGGTGGTGACTCTGAAGGAGCCATTGAGAATCACTAATCTGTGACACCCTCAAGCTCACCATCTCAGCCACATCCCAAGTTTAAAACTCTGATTCTGTGGTGACGGGTTTCAGTGAGAGGAATTATGGGAGCTGAAGGTCTAATGCACCTGGTGAAGACAGACAAAATGTTTTGGATTGAACAGATATTCTGAGGTACCAAACCAACACCCTATCGCTGCAAACGGGTAAAATTGTAGTTTTATGTATGGTTTGAAGGAGAAACACTTCTCCCTGATTATTGTAGGATAAAGGTCAAGGGAAGCATTTATCACACACACCCCTCCCCAGGGACTGTACCCCTTAATTTCCTATTCGATCAAGGAATAACCAGAATGCTAGATACCGTGCCTTCCAAAGTCTAAGCAATGAAAATTGAATGTTTGAATGTTCTGACTGCTTTTGTCAAAACCATGAAAGCTATATCACAGGGGTCTTCAAACTTGGCCCTTTCATGACTTGTGGACTTCAACTCCCAGAATTCATCAACCAGCGTGTCTGGCTGAGTAATTCTGGGAGTTGAAGTCCACAAGTGATAAAAGGGCCAAGTTTGAAGACCCCTGCTATATCACATCATCACAAGCTCTGTCCTGTTTTGTACATCCATACAACATCCCAAAGCACATATGAAGAGGGCCAGGGCTTACAGTTTGGGTAATTTTGACCTACCCACCTATCCCCATTCCCCTCCCAACATTACTGCCAATAAATGCAATGCAATGGAACTATTAGGCATTTACAGATACAGATGCCTTCATAATATACCTAACCTTCCATGATCTTAGAATATAGAATAGAATAACAGAATTGGAAGGAAACTTGGAGGTCTTCTAGTCCAACCCCCTGCTTAGGCAGGAAACCCTATACCATTTCAGACAAATGGTTGTCCAATCTCTTCTTAAAAACTTCCAGTGTTGGAGCATTCACAGCTTCTGTAAGCAGGTTGTTCCACTGACTAATTCAGGGGTGTCAAACTTTTTTTTTGTCTGTGTTGTTGTTTAGTGTTTATTTCCAGGAAAAGACACCAATGTCTAGTGCAGGGGTGTCAAACTCAATTTCACTGAAGGCCGCATCAGCATTGCGGTTGCCCTCAGGGGGCCGGGTGGGTGTGGCCTGGGTGGGCGTGGCCTACTGGGCGGGCATGGCTAGAGTGCGTATGGCCTACTGGGTGGGCATGGCCAGCTCTACATCGTTCGCATCAAGGGTGCCTATGGGGGCCTGGGCAGGAGTGGGACAGATCTGGGGGTCTCTGGCAGAAGGAGGGTCTCTGGGCCAGGGCCAAGGCAGTGGGGGCCGTTCCCTCACTGTTTCCAGGATGGCTTCACGGGCCACATGAAACCACTTCGCGGGCCGCATCCGGCCCCCGGGCCTTGTCTTTGACATGTCTTAACTAATTGTTCTAACTGTCAGGAAGTTTCTCCTTTGTTCTAGGTTGTTCCTTTCTCGTTGACTTGATTACTTCTCTCCTTGATTCTTCTTCTTTCCTTGCATCCTAGTTAAGTCATCAGGCACAAACTCTTTCCATATTGTTGCCATCAAGGCTACACGAATCCAAACAACAATTATCCCTGATGTCTACAATACAGGAATGTCCAATATTTTTGCCCACTGTTGTTGGAGGACATTTCTCTAAGGCTTCCGTCCTGCCTTTAGAGATGGGAGGACACAGACCCTGCCCACATAGGTACTCCCTTGATTTACATCAGTTCATTTAGTGACAGTTCAAAGTTACAACAGCACTCAAAAAAAGGGACTTATGAATGTTTTTCACATTTACAACCACTGAAGCATCCCCTTGGTCAGGTGAACAAAATACAGATGCTGGGCAACTGACTCATGTTTATGACGGTCGCAGGGTCCCGAGGTCAGGTGACCCCCTTTTGCGACCTTCTGACAAGTCAAGGCGGAAGCCAGATTCACTTAACAATCATGTTACTAACTTAACAACTGCAGTAAAAGGCGAAAGATTTATACGATCTGAAGAGAAACCAGAGTTGTGGACACTAAGCTGATGTTGAATTTAATTACGGCAGCGAGACTTTTAGTAGCGCAATATTGGAAGAAGGAAGAACTGCCGACTATAGAAGAATGGACTTTAAAAGTTTCCAACCTGGCGGAAATGGCAAAGATCTCAGTGTACTTGAAAGACCAGTCCCAACAGAGATATATTGTGGAGTGGAGAAGATGGATTGATTATATCCAGAATAAATATGGGACTAAAAAGTTTCATCTAGCATTTGAATAAGTACTGATGTGATATCTATATTGCTTGTAGTTATTTTATAAGAGTTAAAGTGCGATAGATTTAATAGTTTATTGTTGTTTGCATAAGGTAGACTATGATTGTTTGTATTTTTAATACCCTGTATTGAGCTCTGGGAAGTCAGGGAGGGGCGAGGGGGAAGGGAGGGAGGTGTTGGGGAGGGTTGGGGAGAGGGGAGGGGGTTGGGAGGGGTTTTGTTTTGTTAAAAAAATGTATTGTAAAACGTTTCAATAAAAAAACTGCAGTGATTCACTTAACAACCATGGTGAGGCAGGTCGTAAAATGAGGCAAAATTAACTGAACTGCCTAAGTTAGCAATGGAAATTTTGGGCTCAATTGTGGTCATAAGTTAAGGATTACTTACAGTCCATAAAGTCACCCATGACAGAGGCTGAAATTCTACTAATGGCTAGGAATATTCCAACCAGCAGTAAATTTCTGGAGACCACAACAGCAGAAAGAATAGAATAGAATAGAATAGAATAGAATAGAATAGAATAGAATAGAATAGAATAGAATAGAATAGAATAGAATAGAATAGAATAGAATAGAATAGAATAGAATAGAATAGAGAATGGCATGGCATGGCATGGCATAGAATAGAATAGAACAGAACAGAACAGAACAGAATAGAATAATAACTTTATTGTCACTTTGAATGTACACTAATCGGCATAGATTAAAATGAAATTTCTTTGCATACAGCTCTCAAAGGGTCACCACCTCCAATATACACTACATAAATATGACAAAAATAGAGAATTATGCATATACCCACGTATATTATGTATTCTTATTTTTGTTGCCCTGTACACCGCTCTGAGTCCTTCGGGAGAAGGGCGGTATATAAATCAAATAAATAAATAAATAAATAAATAAATTATACCCACATAAATAAAATTAAGCCTTGATTCATTTGTGACTTTCAGTCTTTGAGAAGCATTTTTGGGGTAGCTTATTTAAATAAGTGGTGTCTTCTCCTTTGAGATGGGAAGTAATCTGCACTGGATTCTCTTTTAATAGGCTATAAGCATATAGAAACCTTTACTCCCCCCCATTTCCTTTTAAAAATGATCTAACTGGGTTGACCTTGCCATTTGTCATTCTTTGCAATTGATGGGAGAGGCATAATCCTTCTGCCTGTCTAGCCTGACTTACAAGGCCTTGAAAAATCCTTCTGCCTTGGTTTCTCCCTTTCCCTCTCTCCATGTGGATGCTTTGTAAATATATTTATAGCTAGCTCTTTTCCATAAAAGAATCCAAGCAGGCCGATGTCAATAAAAACATGAGCAGTTCACACAGCGAGTAAAAAGCATCCACTGAAAACCAGGCACAGAATGACAGGTAAAGCTGTGTTCCCTTTTTAATCATTCTTCTTGGATACATATGGGGTAAATACTCCATAAGCACAGCTATTCCACAAAGAGCGGAGGCCACCACTAAAAAGCCCCAGGAGCTAAATGGGTATGGGGATCTTTAAAGTTCAAAATGGAAATATGGAAGGTCTATTAAGGACAACCATGAAGGCCAGCAGACATGTATTGTGTTCTGTGCAAAATGAGCTGTGTTCACACAACAGGTTTATCCAATCAAGACGCTGCAGCTGTCTTTGCTTAGCAGGCAAATTCATGCATTCAGTCTATGAGCATTTATGCTACAAGAAAACTACCTATTTTTTTAATAATACATTTTATTAATTTTTTAACATGGTCACCTTAATATTCGGTAAACAGTGTGTTGTCTGGGTTTACATTTAAAAAAAACATTCGCTAACAGTTGGTTTCTATGATCTACAATCCACATAATAGCTTTACTTGATTTTCTCTTCCTCCCATAATGTTCTCTTTTACCAACCTTAAGTTAATACAATTCTTATTGTTTTGATAGATAACAATTGAATGTTAATTTTTTTCTAATATTTCCACAAATAACTATCACATCAATATAATATTTCTTTTCTATCTAGTCATTCTGGTTGCCTCATCATAGATCCCGTTTACAGTTGTTGTTTACATTTGTTTTTCCCACAATATTCAAGACATTCTTACTGGTTAAGATTTTCTCAAAGTTAATTACATTTAGATATTTGATTCTATTTTTTCTCATGTAAACCATCCCATAACTTTTACCTTACTTAAGGAATAAACAAGACTAAAAAAGAGAAAAAAAGAACAAGAGTAAAGAGGGATAAAAAGATAGTATACTACTGAGAGTCCATGTTTCCCCTAAGCCAGGGGTAGGCAACCTCGGCTCTTTTATGACTCATGGACTTCAACTCCCAGAATTCCTGAGCCAGCTATGCTGACTCAGGAATTCTGGGAGTTGAAGTCCATGAGTCATAAAAGAGCCGAGGTTGCCTACCCCTGCCCTAAGCTAATACATACTTATTTCCAAAAATTTTCCATTCCTTTTTACCATAATTAAGAATATATTTATAAATATTCCATTTAATAAATCTAGTCATCTGGTCTTTTAACTCTTATTCAAAACATTTTTTTCAATCCATTGTAATTTTCTTAAAATCAAACACACTTAAGTATCTAAAATATGTCCTTATATATAAGCCATTCTAACGCTTTTATATTACTCATATCAAGAAATAAGATAAGAAGAGTACTATGTTATTTGAGGGACTCCTCCCTCTTAAAGTAAAATTCATATCCAAAATCTTTCTATTACTTTACCCATATTCAAACAGGTGGGGTTTTTTTAAAAAAAAAATCTCTCTGATAAGTCCCATCATCTATTTTCTTAATTTTCACTTCGGTCTTCTTCTTTTGCCCAAGATCTTTAATCAATATATTCTGCTGAATGAAAGTCTTTCCATATTCTTGTAGGTATCACCATAGATATAAAAAAAATAAGTCAAGTGCAATATCTTTGTAAGAAGCATTTGCTCTTTCGTGTTGTTGAAAATCTTTTCCTTTCTTTTTCTCTCTGTATCTCTTAGCATTTTTTGTCTCTCCAGTTCTAGTGATCTCTGCAATCCATTTTGACCAGTCTTTTTTCTTATCCTCAAATTTGTCTTGTGGTCTTAAAGTATAAGTTGCCTTTTCCAAAACCAAGATTTCTTGTAATTTTTTTTCCACTTGGGTTAAATCAAACTTCGTTGTTGTGTTAAGTTCCATCTTTGAGTCTCTATCCTTGACTTTGTGCTCACTTATCTGTTTTATCTGCTCCTTCTCTACTGTTATTTCCTGGGATTTTTTTGTTGTAAAGTTAAATGGGAGATGAATTGGTTTATGTTTTCAAAGTTATTTTGGATTTCTTTGTGCTTTGAAGTCATTGTTGTTTGAATTAGTTGCAGCATCTCATGTCTCCTCTTGAAAAGCATTTATTTTTTTTCTTGATAAGTTCTTTCTGCAAGTCTCTGATTTTCCATAGTGGTCAAGAATCAAGGTTTTCTTTTCTCTGCAAATAGCTTTAGAGTCACAGTTTAGTAGATATTTATAATCCCAAAAGGTTCAAAAAGGTTTCCAAGTTTATAATCCTCTCTTTGTCTGCAACCCTAATTGTTTTCTTTTTTTTGTCACAGCTGTCCTCTATTGTTATAGCTTTGAAGGTCATAAGCACAGATTAGTTTTTTCCACATTTTGCCAAGTCCTGTATAAAAGCCATAGCTGTCATAGTCTTTATCCACCACTAGATGTCAGCACCAGTTTATTTTTCAAATTATCAAAATAGAAAATTGCCTTTAAAACAAGAATCTTATCCATTCAACAATTCCAAACTTATCCAAATTTAGGTTTTATATTCATTTCATTTCTGTATGTTTTGGTTCTCCATAAAAGGTTTAATTTGCCGCTTCCATTAGTAAAAGGGTGGGGCAAAAATCCCCCTCCTTCACATTCGGAGGTTTTTTGCTTCTTGGAAATTGTTTCCCCCAGAAAAGTTAATAAATTGGGTAGAGAAAATCAATGATCTTACCCAGATTCAAACGCACTGTTTACAATCAGCTTAAAATAGTGCTTTTTGACTTTGGTTGCTTGTAGGTTGGGCTAGACTCTGAAGTTTGGCTAGCCTTTCTCCTGTTGGTTTCTGGAAGGCTTCTCCTGGACCAATTGGATCGACCACCATCTCTCCATGGTCTGTGGGACTTCCTCCCTTATTTGCTGCCTCTTTGGGGTGGCTTCTGGGTCATTTAGGGTCCCCTAACAGGAAGAAATTCAAAGGGCACAGAGCCCCCAAATCCCTTGGCTGCTGCGCTACTGCGCAAGACCAGAAATCAAGACTGCCTATTATTGTAGAGGCTTTGATTCTTGCCACTGGCATCATTTTATTTATTTTTTTGAACAATTGACCAGTCAATTTATAGCCCAATATTTGTGAAGCACTGCTATTCTAAGAACAATAAAATAGATCCAATATTTATGCCCGTTATAAAAATAAACCAACTAACTACAACTGTGAAGCTTTCATAGTAAAACAAGCGGAATAATCAAGAATGATCAAGTTTGATACTAAACAGGTTTTCTATAAATATGAACAAATCATGGCATGATTCTTCCTGGGTAAACTCACAATCAGCTTCACTTAAATAAATAAGTATACATGAAATCAAAGGTGAACAATTCAGCAGCAATTATTGTAGTCACAAATCCATTTTTAAAATGTATCTCTGCTAAATGGGCAAAACAGAATAATTTTTTCAAGCATCCGAATTTCTTGATGTGGTGGTTTACAGTAAAGAAACAATCCTTTAGCAAAATTTTGCTTGCAAGTCATAGCATCACAAAGCACACAGTACAGTACGTGCCACAGTTTAGCAACCAAGATAACAATAGCACTTAAACTTATATATTGCTTCCCAGTGCTTTACGGCCCTCTTTAAGCTGTTTACAGAGACAGCCTATTGCTCCCAACAAACTGGGTCCTCATTTTACCAACCTCAGATGGATGGAAGGCCGAGTCAACTTTGAGTTGGTCAGGATCCAACTGCTGGCTTCTGTTCAGTTCCCATCACCCAGACCCAGGACATATCAAATCAGGAAAGATTATGCTGAGTTTCAGTCTGATAAAATTAAGGCAGAAGATTAAAGAAGGCTATCTCAGGAACTGAACCCAGTCTGAGCTTTAAACAGATGTCAAATTTAAAAACGCAGCCCCACTGACTTAAAATTATGGGATCGTGCAACTAATTACAGTGAGACTCCAAATGAACAAAGTGAGCAAGAACTATGAAGGCCTTAAAACGAAAGACAAAGTTCACACTGGGGAATATGGTGGATGGAATAAGGATCGACTCAAATTAAATAAGGAATTCAAAGAAGCGAGTGGTCATCGTGGAGATCAAATGACAAGACACAATTCAGGATCTTTGGAATTATTGACCCCTTGGGACCAGGCCTCACATACTGAAGGAAGCCGACAGACCAGTTCCTCACAGCCACATTTAGAAGAATCCTCATTTTTCTCCTCAAACAACTGTTGGTGGGAAATGTGAACCGCTTACCCAAATTCAATTAAAGACCAACCGGCTATATTCACACTGGCTAAGTTTCAACTATTGTTAGGACTTCTATATGCTGGAGGAGCTTAATGTATGGTGCAAATTCAACATTTAGGTTTTATTTATTATGAATATGGCTAATTCACCAATAAAATGATGACTGTTGAGGGAATCTAACTAACATATCCCTGATCCTAAAAGACCAAGGAGGAGTCAGGAACTGGATCAAATATGGAAGAGGTTCACTCAGACCAGTGTTCCTTAAAGGTTTTTCTCCCAATTCCTCCCTTCCCACTTGTAAAAATTATGGAGGACCCCAAAAGAACTTTTATTTTGAGGGCTTATATTTACCGATATCTACCATATCATATATCATATACCATATCAGTTTGGCGGGTCGAATCCCGAGTGCCGCATAACAGAGTTGAACGCCTGTTACTCGTCCCAGCTTCTGCCAACCTAGCAGTTCGAAAGCACGTAAAAAAAAATGCAAGTAGAAAAATAGGGACCACTACGGTGGGAAGGTAACAGCGTTCTGTGCGCCTTTGGCGTCTAGTCATGCCGGCCACATGACCATGGAGACATCCTCGGACAAGCGCTGGCTCTTCAGCTTTGAAACGGAGATGAGCACCGGCCCCTAGAGTCGGAAACGACTAGCACACATGTGCGGGGGAACCTTTACCTTTACCATATCAAAATTAAAACTGATAAAACTGCTGCTTCTCATGATAGTTTGATCGGATTTTAATATTATATTGTTTTCCAACATAGGCAAATGATTTTGATTTTGTGGACCTCTGAGAGGACGCAATTTAGACAGCCTGTGATTCTTTGCAAAAAAACACAAGCCAACATTCAACTCTGCAAAGAGATAGTAAAAAAAATAGGACAGGTCACAACTCTCTTAAACCACACTAGGGGCATTTCAAAACCACAGGGCAAAACCCAAGTGAGTGAACTTGACATTTACAGATATCCCTTCTACCATAAAGAGCCACATTTTCAACCAATACGTGGCAGACCACTGCATCAGCCTGCGTTTTGACCCACAATATAAATTAGGAATTGCTAATGTACAATCCACAAGGGAGATTGATGTTCCACTTTCATAAGATTATAATTATCTAAAACTGGCCAATTAATGCTGGCTTTTAAAAAAACAAAACAAAACAAAGAACAGGCCATTTTTCCTTGTAACTTTGCTGAATATTTTCCTATCCAAAATATTGTCGTCATATTCCTCCCCTTCCAATGCTAATTCAACAGTTGCAAACCTATTTTGCATCGTTACTCACTCTTTATTTTATTTTTTACATTAATAAATCCTGCATAACTGTAGAAGAGCTTTCATAAATCTGAAATATAAGCTCACACATCTTTTTCTTTTTTTAAAAAAAATCCAGTAAAGATGCTAGTTAAGGGCGATGGTTTCACCGAAACTGAATTATAAAAAGGCCAGATGAAAAGGGATTTTAAATATTTCTTGCAGACATTAGTCAGGTTTCAGAACAGGTTTCAATCAACTGGAGGCAGAACTATAAAACTTTTGCTCAACAGATTATCAACACTCAGAAGAAGCCCCTGAAAGCCAAACCCAGTTTAATATAAATTCTTAAAAGCTAGGTCAGTTTATTCTAAAATTGTGTCCAAAACCGTATCTGCCTTTAAGGATGTTCACAAGGATGGTATTTACCCAGGACCCTGATCCATCATTTGCCCCTAACATCCAATATTTT